>NW_025938924.1:13083-145733 GCF_000764305.2 Hyalella azteca | reverse complement strand
TAACCAGCCCTCGGTCGAACGGCCACTCGTTGAAGGTCGATAAATTTCGGAACAGAACTTTGCTATCTGAAACCTAACCTTAGATACGGTGAACGTAAAATTACGTAATTTAACAATGTCCGGAAGTCATATTCGATCCGCGGCCTGGTGGTGCACGGCAGATGGTGGTCATGGCCGGAAGAGGACAAAGCCGAGTGGTGCACGGCTGATTGGTGTAGATCCGGAGAGATCCAAGGCGTTCGATTCAGGGTTTATTGGTGCACAAAATTGGTGGTGCACGGCTGCGCTCCCAAATAAAGGATTTAACCAGGATTTAATCAACCGTCACAAGATCGTCGTGAATTTTCGGTCAATCTCTCACGGCTGATGCTATCTCTCTCTCTCGTCCGACTCTCGACTCTCTCTTCTTCCACCCTAAAAATGTCGCAAACCTTTCCTCAATACAGGTGCGGAACTCTATAAAAATCTATAAATTATGATACGGAAGTTTTTCCGCGAATAAGTGAATGGAAAAATCCTCCAAATCATAAATTCAGCCTTGCTATATATAGACAATCTTAATTATTATGAGCGTTCTAAACCTAATGCAATTACATTACAAAGAAGGTATTATATAGGCTAACAGAATTCAAAAGTTTTATTTGAAATGGAGGAAAGGATAAAAAATAATGATGTGAGCGCTATTGCACACCATTAAATAAATAGCCAACGATGAAAGTCCCACTTTTGCAAACGGTTGGCCTAAAAACGAACTAATAATTACTTTCCGATTACTAACTTAAGCGAACTAATAAAATCTATTAATCTATTTTATTAATCGATTTAATCGACTATGCGAACTAATAATTACTTTCCGCTTTCCGATTCCGCTTAATTATTATTATTAATAATTAATAGTAATTAAATAATAATTACTTAATTCTAATTAATTTCTTGTAACGGTATTATTAAAACAATAATTACGTACACCTCCTTGTGCCAGTATTGCATTCAACTCTTTGTCCTGATTTCAAGCCTTTAAATCGGAGCCTGAAAAGTGTTCACATGCCTATATAAGCACATATAACACCCGCCTGTGGTTATGACTGGTAAGATTAGCCGGGCTTCGTTTGACAAGGCACTGAGATTATTTTGGGGGCCTACTTTGCCAGGCTCCCGCGATTTGGCGTTAGTTCAATAAACACAGCGGCTGCAGTGGGTCACCATTGACCTATCTTGAGAAATATATTATTCCCGATCAAATGTATTTCTCCAAATAGTTCTATCGAAGGTGCTCAGTTAATCTTGACTGAATCTGTACCGATTCAATTTTTGACGATTCGTCTCAAGTTCTCTGAGTCCTGCCACTGTTCTCATGTATCTGTATCGGTTCAAAAGTCGCCGAATGTTTGGCACGGTTTCCACATTAACAATTCTAACGATAAAAAAATCCGATATGAATTTCAACATATAAAACTATAGCACGAAATATTGAATTCGAATTTTATTTGAACTCTAGTTGTCTTTGAATTTGCGTTATATTTCTCATTCTTAATGAAATTTTATCATTGAAGTAAAAAAAACTGGAAAAATCTTGTCACCGTCAAATGTGCTTGAGATCTTTTGTTCGTATATTTTCAACGATTGATAATTTTTTAGGTTGGAGCCAAGAGGAAATTTATTATGAAGAAATTTTTTACTTTAAATATTTCGCAATATTTTGCGGTGCGAGTGAAAATTCGCAACAACCCAATTCGAGCTTGTTAGGCGCCAATTCTGCTCAAATGATCGGCACTAACATGCGCTTTCCATTTCAAGAGATATCCTGGTAAACATGCCATGAATCAGGCTTCAATAATTTAAACTAGAAAAGCTTTGGTTGAATAATTTTTCGAATCATGAAACTATAGTTGCTCCATCAAATTCCTTTGAAAATTAGTTCATTTTATTGCCATAACTAAAATAAAGTAAATGGCACAAATTCTTGATTTTAACGTTCTGACCAAACGATCAATTCAAGTTGATCGATCAGTATAATATATTTATTTTACATAAAAATAATTTCTATTCATTTTAAACAAAAAAATATATAAAAGTGTTGCGTCTTTATAACCCGAGAACAACACCATCATTACTACCGGACATCACACTTATCATAAGTCACTAGCATATCATGAAAATTTAAAGCATCGAAGGGCGTTGAAATCCCATCGGGTAAGCTTTCACTTACTAATATTGATTCCAGAGGACGCATTCAGTTGACCGCGATGGGACGATATATTTGTATTTGGATGACACTCCAAAATCGCGATGGGCACTTATAAGGCACCGGCTTACAAACAGGTTCCTTTCATTCATGTGTTATATTTTCTGTGTTCAGTTAGCAAATCGGAAGATTCAACACACCTAATATCAAAATAAATTACTGTATGGATTATGATATAAACGAATTAGTGTGTTTTTTTATTCGAGGCGTAGGAGAAAACGAGGCTATATAGCATGTCTCGACAAGGAACAGCTTTATTAGCTTCTGCAAAACTTTGTCGATAAATTACAATATTCTCAGATTTTGAAAATATTTTTCATGAGAGATACCATAGGCATAGTTAGGGGGGGAGAATCCAGAAAAATCGGAAAAATTTCATTTGCTGTGTTGTCATTTCATTTTGTAGGGAGAACTTTTGAAAATCGAAAGTAAAAAAAACACCGTGCAGGAGCTGTTATGTTTTTTTCGTGAGGCCGTTCTAGACTTTCATACAATAACCATTTTATATAAATAAGTATATCATAAAAATCACATTTATAGTACATTATTCCCGTTAAACTGGTAGAGAATAAGTCTAAAGTCGCGTGTTGGGACCCACAATACAAGTAATTGATAATAGGCGAGTTTGGGCTACTGTATCAAGCAATTTTTTTAGTATTTTATTTTTTGTCAATCAATTTTACTATTTTGGCTCTCCGCAAGAAAAAATTACTAATATACGTCATCTTAAAAATTTATCTCCTCCTATGATTTCAAGCTACAGCATTGAGAGACATTTAATTCGATTTGTAAAGACAATATATATCTAGCGTCTCTGGAAGCCCTCTTTCTGATTTATTTATTTAGGGGAAAATTTAAAAAGTCCTGTAAAAAATAAAAAAATGCTTATAGAGGCGATAGATATTCTTCTTACAAATCAAATGATATGTCTTTCGATGTTGTAGCACGTAAATTGCAGGAGGAGTTATAAAGGACCTCCTTTTTTGTTGTTTTCTATGCATTTCTAGTTTTCCTCAAACTTTTTGAAAAATTTCATATGCGAAAAATGTTTATGTTTCAGAAAGATCGATCGTTAAGTTTATGAGATAATTTTGAGGGGAGACCCTCCCAATAATACGTTAAATGAAATCTGGTTGTGGCACTAGCTTTTTTGGTTTTTAATATTAACTTGTTGGCTCCCCAGTTCGAATATTTTATTTCCATGAAATCACATTGGATGATTGAATATTTCACCTTGAATGATGTACTCAGAGATCTCAGATCAGCTCAGATCTGAGACGGCAATTAAATTACTAGAAATGGCAATTCTAGAGGTGATTTTATTGTTTCATGAATAAATCAGCCCTCTTTAAACAATCAAAATACTTTATTCGTGTCTCTGAGGTGAGAGGAATGAGAATTTGGGAAATTTGCATACAGTGTGTTCCTTTCTAGATCACTCGAGTTGTGGTGAAAAGATATTTTCCTTAAAGCAATTAAAGCAACAGTCAATTGCGTCCGATTGGAGTTTGTCTCACAAATTAGTTATTATAGCATTGATATAGCCTTGATACTTCATTTGTTTTCTACTTCCTATACTCTACCCACTGTAAAACTACCTTATACTACACTATACTGTTGAACTACCTTTCTACTCTGTACTCTCCCAACTTTAAAGTGATTATCATTCTCTAATATTTATTTAAATTAGTTTAGAAAAGAAACACGCACGGAACATCAAAGGGCAGGAAACGGGGGTTTTTCTACAAATAAATAAATTATTTTGGGAAAAAATGTACTTGCTTCTAATATCAAATCCTTAACGTTACTCACTTCAGAAGCACGCCTGGTATTAAAAGTAAAAAGCTTCCATACATTTTCATGTCCGGGAAAGAATCAACGATATGGAAAGGAAAACTATCTAAAAGTATAAATTTACTCAAAATAGAAATGACAATCCTATTGTGTGTTGTATGGTCGTATGCTAATAAGTAAGGCAAAAACATTTATTTGCTAATGATTGGCCTTATTGGAAAAGTAAAAGTTAGTAGAAGTATGAGTAAAGTCATAGTTTACCGATGACGACCTCGCTCCGGCGTTATTAAATGAGCTGTACGGCCTGGTTTCGCTCACTCATTGATCGTCTAGCGTAGAATCATCTCATCACTGCAAGTATGAATGTGGTACGTTATAAATATGAAAATATGTTAAAGTTATAAATAAATAGCTATACATATATAATATAGCTGCTATAAGATACTCATTGCAATAGATGTTGATTTTTTATGTGAAAGCGCCGTTGATTTGCAATATTTTTAAACGTTGAAAAACCAGAATTCTCTAAAGACTGAGCTAGACGTCTCCTACGGTAAATCCTGTCAAATTTTTACCCAATATTGAGAGACTGCCCATTGAGACTGCCAATTTTGTTGTATACAAAATCACTTTAACTGCTACAATACCTGAATCTCAATTTGTCATTCATTTAGATTGTCATTCATATTTAAAATTCTTCATTAATTCTTTACGATTTTTTTATACATATCAGAAGATCATCCAATTTGCAGGATATTACATTCAGTGGGAGAAAAAATTTTTATATTTTCCCTTGCACTCATTTTTTTCTGAAACTGACTTCTCAGACTATCGATTATAAATTCTGTTTCATATCAAATTCTGTTTCGATTATAAATTCTGTTTCATATCGAATACTGTTTCGATTATAAATTCTGTTTCATATCGAATTCTGTATCGACTATAAATTCTGTTTCACTTCAATTCATATCGATTACAAAAACAAATTAATATACCAAGCATTTTCTCGTGAGGTTAGCACATTTCTAAGGTTTGCAATAAACTTATTCATCAAATTGCACTCAACATAATTACAATCAGAATGCATGAGCAACAATATTGATTTTGTATGCAGGTAAAGTTTGTTTTGCATTTAAAGTTGACAACAAATAACTAAATTTTCCGCAAATTTTAAATCTTGTATACTGGATTTATAGTTCGGTATGACACTCTGGATAAAGATGAGCCAAGATCCGATTGCCATGTCAAAAAAATGATTAACGTTACCAAAATAAAATGGAAATTTATTTATGGCAATTCTATATCACTTTCCGCCACTATTGCAGCAGTAATACTTCATCCGATCATACATATGGAATGTCCCTCAGTCCCCGTAATGTGTAGTAGAAAACAAATAAAGTATAATGAGATTTCACTGCTTGATAATTAATTTATTTAAAAGACTCCAATCGGTCGTAATGGCCTGTTGCTTTGAGCAAAAATATCCCCCCACTGCAACTCGAGAGCTCGAGAATGAAACACATTCTATAAAAAAAAATTCAGTTCATCATTCCTCTCACCACAGAGTCATGAATAAAGCATTTGATGTTATAGAGAGGGCTGATTTATTCAGGAAAGAATAGAGTGATCTTAGAATTGCCATTTCCAGAAGTTTAATTACCGTCTCAGATCTGAACTGATCTGAGATCTCTGAGTTGGATGTGCGTGAATCATTCAGTGTGATATCATAGGAATAAAATGTTCGAACCGGAGAGCCAACAAGTTGATATTATTATTAAGTTGATATTTTTATTTATAACTAAAGAAGCTATAGTGGCGTTGCCAGATATCATTTAACGTAGTAAAGGAGGTGGGTCTCCCTTTAAAATTATCTACGGAACTAAACGAATGATCTGTTGTAAATCCCTAAGAGAAAAATATTTTTCTAGCATGAATTTTTTTAAAAGTTTAAAGAAAACGTGGAATGCAAAGAAAACGGCAGAGAAAAAATTCTTTATGAATCTATCTCCCCCTTCAATTGCGTGCTACAACATCGAGAAAAATGTTAATTTTTCGATTCGATTCGACATAATTCGATTTGAAAAATGAATATCTGTCGACTTTTGAAGCCATTTTTTGTATTTTTATAGTACTTTTCCATTTCCCTCTATTTTCCACCCCTCCTCCTAGTTTTCTTTTAATATAATCCAAACCATACATAACTCGAAAAAAAGGGCTACCAGCTAGAGTCGCAAGATATGGCCTTTACAAATCGAATATGTCACTCAACGTCAATATGTCAACACACTATATATACAGCTTAAAAGCGTAGGAGGTAGATTTTTAAGATGGATATTTTTATTGATCAGGGCATCCATAGAAGTAAAATTGATTGAAAAAGAAGAAGTTGCTAAAAAAATTGCTTGATAATGTAACCTCAAGCTGTCCCTTTGCCAATTACTCGCATTTAGAATACCATTACGTGTCTCTAGACTTATTATTGTACAGTTCAACGCAATTAAATAGTTAAGCTATAAATTTGATTTTTCTGATGTAGTTAATTAAAAAAAGGTAATTTTATTAACGTTCATAACGTCTTTACGCATAAAAGCATTGCACGTACATCCACCACAGATCGCTTCTCCTTTAGCTTTGTAGGTCGCTTCACGATTGCAGCTTCAAAATGAGTCAATACACATTCCGCATTATCTTCGAATAACATTTTTGAATACACATTTTTAATTATTGTTATATACATTCTAATATTTTATAAAAGTTAAAAACGGCATTATTCGAAATCTAAAGTACCAACATAGATAAAGTTGACTGCGTAGTAAGCATCTTTTCCCCAGACAAAACAGTTCAAGTAAAACGAATAATGATCTACAAATACAGATTTAATTCAAGATATCTTTATAAACTATAGTTATAATATGTTTATTTTATAAAAGTTCATAACGGCCTCACGAAAAACACATCACAGCTCACAGTTAAAGTGATTTTATATACAACAAAATCGGCAGTCTCAATGGGCATTCTCTCAATATTGGGTATAAATATGACAGGATTTACCGTAGGAGACATCTAGTTCAGTCTTTAGAGAATTCTGATTTTTCAACGTTTAAAAATATTGCGAAACAACGGCGCTTTCACATAAAAGAGTGAACATCTATTGCAATGAGTATCTTATAGCAGCTACGCTACATATGTACAGATATATATTTATAACGTTAACATATTTTCATATTTATAACGTACCACATTCATGCTTGCGGTGATGAGACGATTCAACGCTAGACGATCAATGAGGAGTGAGCGAAACCAGGCCGTACAGCTCATTTAATAACGCCGGAGCGAGGTCGTCATCGGTAAACTAGGACTTTACTCTTACTTCTAATAACTTTTACTTTTCCAATAAGGCCAATCATTAACAAATAAATGTTTTTGCCTTACTTATTAGCATACAACTATACAATACACAATAGAATTGTCATTTCTATTTTGAGTCAATTTATACATGTATATAGATAGTTTTTTTCTCTCCGTATCGTTGATTCTTTTCCGGACATGAAAATGTATGGAAGCGTTTTACTATTAATGTCAGATGTGCTTCTAAAGCGAGTAACGTTAAGGATTTGACATAAGAAGCCAATACATTTTCTCCCAAAATAATTTATTTGTTTGTAGAAAAACTCCCGTTTCCTGCCCTTTGACGTTGAGAGTGTGTTTCTTTTCTAAACTAATTTAAATAAATATTAGAGAATGATAATCACTTTTAAAGTTAGGAGAGTACAGAGTAGAAAAGTAGTTCAACAGTATAGTGTTGTATAAGGTAGTTTTACAGTGGGGAGAGTATAGGAAGTAGAAAACAGATGAAGTATCAAGGCTATATCAATGCTATAATGACTAATTTGTGAGACAAAATCCAATCGGTCGCAATTGATTGTTGCTTCGAGAAAAATATCTTTTCATCACAACTCGAGTGCTCGAGGAAGAAACACATTAATTGTATACAAATTTCCCAAATTCTCATTCCTCTCACCTCAGAGACACGAATAAAGTATTTTAATTGTTTAAAAATGGCTGATTTATTCACGAAACAAAAAAAATAATCTTTCTGAGTTGCCATTTCTTGAAATTCAATAGCTGTCTCAGATCTGAACTGATCTGAGATCTTTGAGTTCATCATTCAATGTGATATATTCAATCGTCCAATGTGATATCATGGAAATAAAATATTCGAGCCAACAAGTTAATATTAATAACCAAATTTAAGAAGCTAGTAGCGTTACCAGATTTCATTTAACGTATTATTGGGAGGGTCTCCCCTCAAAATTATCTCCTAAACTTAACGACCGATCTTTCTGAAACATCATATACATATGTAAATCACTAAAAAGAAAAACATTTTTCGCGTATGAAGTTTTTCAAAAAGTTTATAGAAAACTAGAAATGCAAAGAAAACAACAAAAAAGGAGGTCATTTATAACTCCTCCTGCAATTTACGTGCTACAACATCGAGAGACATATCATTTGATTTGTATGCTTGACACAGTAGCCCAAACTCGCCTATTGTCAATTACTGGAATTGTGGGTACCAACACGCGTCTTTAGACTTATTCTCTACCTGTTTAACGGGAATAATGTACTATAAATGTGATTTTTGTGATATATTTATTTATATAAAATAGTCATTGTATAAAAGTCCAAAACGGCCACACGAAAAAACATAACAGCTCCTGCATCGTGGTGTTTTACTTTCGATTTTCAACAGTTCTCCCTCCAAAATGAGATGACAACACAGCAAATGAAATTTTTTCGATTTTTCAGGATTCCCCCTCCCCCCTAACTAAGCCTGTGATATCGCTCATGAAAAATATTTTTGAAATCTGAGAATATTGTAATTTATCGACAAAGTTTCGCAGAAGTTATTAAACAAAAAAACAGGTGTTTTCCTTGTCGAGACATGGTATATAACCTCGTTTTTTTTTCCTACGCCTCGAATCAAAACACACTAATTCGTTTATATTACAATCCGTGCGGTAATTTATTTTGATATTAGATGTGTTGAATCTTCCGATTTGCTAACTGAACACAGAAAATATATCACATGAATGAAAGAAACCTGTTTGTAAGCCAATGTCATATAAGTGCCCATCGCGATTTTGGAATGTCATCCAAATACAAATATATCGTCCCATCGCGGTCATCTGAATACGTCCTCAGAAATCAATATTAGTAAGTGAAAGCTTACCCGATGGGATTTCAACGCCCTTCAATGCTTTAAATTTTCATGATATGCTAGTGACTTATGCTAAGTGTGATGTCCGGTAGTAATGAAGGTGTTGTTCTGGGAATATAGAGACGCATCACTTTTATGGATTTTTTATAAAAAATGAATAGAAATTATTTTTTATGTAAAATAAATATAATATTATACTGATCGATCAACTTGAATATTGATTGTTTGATCAGAACGTTAAAATCAAGAATTTGTGCCATTTACTTTAATTTCGTTAGATCAATAAAATTATCAATAATTTTCAAAGGAATTTGACGGAGCTACTAGTTTGATGATTCGGAAAATTATTCAACCAAAGCTTTTCCAGTTTAAATAGAAGCCTGATTCAAGTCATGTTTGCCATGATATTTTTTAAAATGGAAAGCGCATGTTAGTGCCGATCATTTGGGCAGAATCTGTGCCTAACAATCTCGAATTGGGTTGTTGCTAGTTTTTCTTTCGCACCATAAAATATTGCGAAATATTTAAAGTGGAAAACGTCATCATACAAAATTTCCTCTTGGCTCTAACCTAAAAAATTATCAATCCTTGAAAATATACGAACAAAAGATCTCAAACACATTTGCCTGTGACAAGATTTTTCCAGGTTTTTTTAATTCAATTATAAAATTATATTAGGAACGAGAAAAATGACGCAACTTCAAAAACAACTAGACTTCAAATAAAATTCGAATGAAATATTTCGTGCCATAGTTTTATATGTTGAAATTCATATCAGATTTTTCTGTCGTTATAATAGCTAATGTGGAAACCGTGCCGAACATTCGGCGACTTTTGTAACGATGCAGATTTATAAGAACAACGGCAGGACTCTGAGAACTTGACACGAATCGTCAAAAATTACATCGGCACAGATTCATTCAAGATTAGCTGAGCACCTTCGAAAGAATTAATTTGGAGAAATACATTTGATCATCAAAACTAATCCGTTCACTTACTTGCTATCATGACTCAATATCATCCTCGTATTTCTAATTAATTTTTGCTCTTTAATCATTTAGATTTTCTATGTTCAATTTCTTTCCTTTAATGAATTGATCATACATAGAATCACTTGATAATGCAAAGTTATGCATAATTTATCGCACCTCACTAACCTCATCAACAGTAAATTTTCCATATATCAATTATTCATGACAATATTCGAATAAGTTAGAGTGAAAAATCATATTATTGTTCAAGGAAATAAGAAAAAGAATATAACTACTAAACTCTATTAACTACTTTTATTATTAAATATTGTATTAACATAACAACCGGCGTAATAACCGACGGTTTAGCTTAATTAACGGGTCAATGAGAACGTTAGCTGTCCTTACAACAATGCAACTGTTTCACTTCACATAATTTACTATGTAATTGGATTATCAGGGTCTAAGAAGCAGGACGCTCGACCTCATCTGATGCGAGTACATAGCTGTCAGAGGGTCAAGTTTAAGTATGGATATTTCTCGCTTTTCAGTTGCATTTCCTGCTACTAAATTCACTTATTTCTTTAAACCAAAAGTTCTTTCGGTCTATATATAAAATTTTATAGTTCGGGAATAATATTTTTTCTCTAGATAGGTCAATGGTGACCCACTGCAGTCGCGGTGTTTATTGAACTAACGCCAAATCGCACGAGCCTGGCAAAGTGGACTGGCCTCCAAAATAATCTCAGTGCCTTGTCAAACGAAGCTAGGCTAATCTCACCCAGTCATAACCACAGGCGGGTGTTATATGTGCTTAGGGATTGGCATGTGAACACTTTATAGGCTCCGATGTTAAGGCCTGATATCAGGAAAAAGAGTTGAATGCAATAATGGAACAAGTAGGTGTGATTATTGTTTTAATAATACCGTTACAAGAAATAATTAGAATTAAGTAATTATTAATTCATTATTATTGATTATTATTAATAATAATTAAGCGGAATCAGAAATCGGAAAGTAATTATTAGTTCGTATAATCGATTAAATCGAATAATAATATCGATTAATCGATTTTATTAGTTCGCCCAGGTTATTAATCGGAAAGTAATTATTAGTTCATTTATAGGCCAACCGTTTGCAAAAGTGGTACTTTCATCGTTGGCTATTTATTTAATGGTGTGCAATAGCGCTCACATCATTACTTTTTATCTTTACATTCTTTTCAATTAAAACTTTTAAATTCTTTTAGCCTATAGAACACCTTCTTTGTAATGGCATTACGCTTGGATCGCTCATAAAAATTAAGATTGTATATATATAGGAAGGTCGAATTTATGATTTGGAGGATTTTTCCATTCACTTATTCGCGGCAAAACTTTCGTATCATAATTGAAATATTTTTATGGAGTTCCGCACTTGTATTCAGGAAAGGTTTGAGGAATTTATTGGATGGAAGAAGAGAGAGTCGAGAGTCGGACGAGAGAGAGAGATAGCATCAGCCGTGAGAGATTGACCGAAAATTCACGACGATCTTGTGACGGTTTATTAAATCCCGGTTAAATCCTCTATTTGGCTCTTCGCTGTTAACCGCATTCCATTGTCCCCGTCTATAGCTAAGGAGACCTGCATGCAGTGTAAATTGAAATCCTGTCCGGAACTTTTAATTAATTGATTTGTTTTTTTTTTATAATTCTTCATTTCGACTGCTTCGACATCTTCTCAACAAAATAGGTTTTTTAGTATAACATTTTCGAGCAGATGCCACGTCTAAATTGTGTCTTAAAAATTTTGTAACTGAACCCGCGAAGTTAGACTTAATATTATGAATTATCTCTAATAATTTTATCTTCATCAAAGTAGTTTGTATAAATTATTTGCACCGCAGGATTAATGTTGAATTCATAAACTCCGATAGAAAAATGCCTCGGTTATTTCAATTTCCAATCGATCAATTAAGGATCCACTCATTATTTGGTTTTAACTTGATTTTTTGACCGTTACGTCCTATAATTAATATATATTTGGTGGGATTGTTTAGAAATCAAGTCTCAAAAGTTCGAGAGACACGTTCACCGTATTATTGTCATTTTATCTACAGTACTTAGTACAATTCTAGCTTTTCCCACCATGACTGTAATCTTGACGTCAAGAATCATACGGGAATAATAATCAACATGTAGATGACACTGTCTCACTCTCAGCACCGGTCCGCTGTTACTCCGGCAGGCTCTCGTTCTAGGTAATGATGGAATACCTGCAAGGCCGGCAGTGCACATCACAAACATTTACTCGTCCAATTACCGAGGTAACCATTTATTTAGATGGGCTTTTGAAGCCCAGCATGGATGTTGCCAGTGTAGGTACGATGCGTGCGGAATTGCGTGCTGATAACTTTGAAAAATTTCTGCCTTTGAGCTACGAGAATATCAACACTGTTCTGTTCGTTGCGAGGGATGTGTAAATTAAACTCTGTGATGAAAACAAAAACTTTATTCATTAAATATATGAACATCGCTCCCCTTCTAACGAAAAATAATGTTCCCAAGTATATTCCCTAAAAAGGGGAGTGCAAACACGATTTCAGTTCAGTCAAATATCACTTATTAATAATTTTAAGGAATCGTAAGAACTACAAAACTGAATTCAAAATAAATTAAATATAATGGTGCGGTTCAAAAGTCACTCGCCTATAAATTTTGATTTGTTTTCTTGATTCCTTAGAAAGAATATTAAATTGACGAACAGTAAGTATAATGTGAAGAAGTAGCAGCTATTACTAGAATTCATACAATAAGCTGAAGCAATATTTAAAATAACCAATACAAAGTTATTAGAATGCGAAAGGGGGTTTGTAAGCTATATTTGCAACTTTTATCATATTAATAAATTTTTTTGCCAACTTCTTCTTGAACAGACCCTTGGCGAGGAGAGTCTTTCCAACGATGGGGACCCCTACAAGCGCTGCAAACAAGCACAGCTTTTCCTGTGATAACGTCTAAAACGAACCCTTTTTTCGTGAGTATGGCTGTTGTAATGAGCCCTGCTTTCGTGAATATCAAGGCGTCAGTTGGCACCATGAGGCTGAAGCACGCCAGTAGCACCAACGCAGTTGTGGGTTTCTGTGGGAATTGATTCATTACATTACGGGGACTGATAGCAAGATCGAGTAGAGATGTGCAGAAATATTCAGATTACATTACATAAGTATAATCGGATGATGTATTAGTGATACAAGGGAGGTGGAAAGTGAATTAGAGTTATCATAAATAATATGCGTTTAAATATTACGTTTTTAAATACAACACTTCTGAAGAATCCATTGTCTTGATGTTACACATGTACAATGAATTTCTAATTTTATTTTCATATATTAAAAAAATATTATTCGAAATTTTTTTAAGATATCAAAATTTTGTAAATTTTCAAAATTATTTCTTCTGTCAACTGATTCATGCATTGTCTCTGACTTTATGCAATTGGGCAAAATTTAAAATCGATTGGACAGGTCAAATTGTGTCATAAATGGGTTATAAGATTTGTGGCAGACAAAATTATTTTTACATTTTTTATTAATTAAAATTTTTTTCTTAATTTATAAAATTATTTATTCTGTCAATTGATTCAGGCATTGTCTCCAACTTTACGCAAGTGTGCAAAATTTCAGATCGATTGGATAGGTAAAGTGTGTCATATATCGATAATAAGATTTGTAGCTGGCAAAATTATTTTTAATTTTTTTAAGTATTGAAAAAAAAATTTTTACTTTTTAAACTCATTTATTCTGTCAATTGATTCATGCATTGTCTCCAACTTTATACAAGTGTGCCAAATTTCAGATCGATTTTACATGTAGAAGTGTGTTAAATATCGATTATAAGATTTGTAGATGACAAAATTATTTTTAATTTTTTTAATATTGAAAAAAAAAATTAAATTTTTAAAATCATTTATTCTGTCAATTTATTCATGCATTGTCTCCAACTTTATGCAAGTGTGCCAATTTTCAGATCGATTGAACTGGTAGAAGTGTGTTTAAGTATCGATTATAAGATTTGTGGCAGACAGACAGACAGACAAACAACAACAAGTGAAGTTAAAGTGAAATGTTGTAGTAGATTGCCATTTTATTTTGCTAAAAATAATCATTTGTTGACATGGCATTTGGATCTTTGCTAATCTTCATCCAGAGTGGAATACTGAACTACAAATCCAGTAAACAAGATTTAAAATTTGCGAAAAATCGACCTATTTGTTGTCAACATTAAATGCAAAACAAACTTTGCCTGCCATGGAAATTATTAATGTTGATCATGCATTCTGATTGTAATTATATTCAGTGCAATTTGGTGAATATGTTCATTGCAAACCATTAGTATTGTGTTAACCTCAGTTTTCGTCGACGAGAAAATGCGCTCTCTGTCACTCACTGCAGTGAGTACTGAGTTATATTTTTTTCTTTTGAATTGTAACTAGAGCTCCTTTGTGAATAAAAAATCGATCAATCAATCTATTACAATGAGTATCTTATAACAGCTACGTTATATATGTATAGATATATATATTTATAACGTAAGAATATTTTCATATTTATAACGTACCACATTCATGCTTGCGATGGTGAGATGATGCTACGCTAGACGATCAATGAGGAGTGAGCGCAGCAAGGCCGTACAGCTCATTTAAAAACGCCGGAGCTTCATAGCAGTCTCGAGGTCGTCATCGGAAAACTAGGACTTTACTCACACTTCTAATAACTTTTACTTTATCTAATAAGGCCAAGCATTTGCAAATAAATTTTATTGCTTTACATATTAGCATACAACTATATAATACACAATATAATTGTCAGTTCTATCTTGAGTTAATTTATACTTTTAGGTAGTTTTTCTTTCCATGTCGTTGATTCTTTTCCGGACATGAAAATGTATGGAAGCTTTTTACTACTAATGTCAGGCGTGTTTCTGAAGTGAGTAACGGTAAGAATTAAAGCAAGTACATTTTTTCCAAAAATAATTTATTCATCGTAGAAAAACTTCCGTTTGCTGCCCTTTGACGTTCCGTGCGTGTTTCTTTTCTAAGCTAATTTAAATAAATACTAGCGAATGATAATCACTTTTAAAGTTGGGAAAGTACAGAGTAGAAAAGTAGTTCGATTAGTTCTACAGTGGGGAAAGTGTATACAGTAGAAAACAAATAAAGTATAATGAGATTTTACTGCATAATAATTAATTCACTTAAGAGACTCCAGTCGGTCGTAATGGCCTGTTGCTTTGAGCAAAAATATGCTCCCACTGCAACTCGAGAGCTCGAGAATGAAACACATTCTATAAAAAAAATTCAGTTCATCATTCCTCTCACCACAGAGTCACGAATAAAGCATTTGATGTTATAGAGAGGGCTGATTTATTCAGGAAAGAATAGAGTGATCTTAGAATTGCCATTTCCAGAAGTTTCATTACCGTCCCAGATCTGAACTGATCTGAGATCTCTGAGTTGGATGTGCATGAATCATTCAGTGTGATATCATAGGAATAAAATGTTCGAACCGGAGAGCCAACAAGTTGATATTATTATTAAGTTGATATTTTTATTTATAACTAAAGAAGCTATAGTGGCGTTGCCAGATATCATTTAACGTAGTAAAGGAGGTGGGTCTCCCTTTAAAATTATCTACGGAACTAAACGAATGATCTGTTGTAAATCCCTAAGAGAAAAATATTTTTCTAGCATGAATTTTTTTAAAAGTTTAAAGAAAACGTGGAATGCAAAGAAAACGGCAGAGAAAAAATTCTTTATGAATCTATCTCCCCCTACAATTGCGTGCTATAACATCGAGAGACATATAAATCGATTTGAAAAATGAATATCTGAAGCAATTTTTTTTTGTAGTACTTTTCCATTTCCCTCTATTTTCCACCCCTCCTCTTAGTTTTCTTTAATATATTCCAAACCATACATAAATCGGAAAAAAGTGGCTACCAGAGTCGCAAGATATGGTCTTTACAAATCGAATATGTCACTCAATGTCAATATGTCAACACACTATATATACAGCTTAAAAGCGTAGGAGGTAGATTTTTAAGATGGATATTTTTATTGATCAGGGCATCCATAAAAGTAAAATTGATTGAAAAAGAAGAAGTTGCTAGAAAAAATTGCTTGATAATGTAACCCCAAGCATTCCCTTTGCCAATTAGTCGCATATAGAATACCATTACGTGTCTCTAGACTTATTCTTGTGCAGTTGAACGCAATTAAATAGTTAAGCTATAAATTTGATTTTTCTGATGTAGTTATTTATAAAAAGGTAATTTTATAAAAAAAACGTACATCCACCATCCAAAAACGTTATTGCACGTACATCCACCATCCAGATCGCTTCTCCTATAGCTTTGTAGGTCGCTTCGCGTTTGCAGCTTCAAAATGAGTCAATACACATTTCGCATTATCTTCGAATAAGATTTTTGAATACACATTTTTAATTATTGTTATATACATACTAATATTTTATAAAAGTTCAAAACGGCATTATTCGAAAACAAAAGTACCAACATAGATAAAGGTGACTGCGTAGTACGCATCTTTTCCCTAGACAAAACAGTTCAAGTAAAGCGAATAATGATCTACAAATAACGATTTAATTCAAGAAATCTTTATAAACTATAGTTATAATATGTTTATTTAATAGAAGTTCATAACGGCCTCACGAAAAACACATCACAGCTCTTGTATCGGGTTTTTTTCTTTGCGATTTTTAATAGTTCTCCCAACAAAATGAGAGGAAATCACAACAAACGTAATTTCTTCAATTCTTTTTTCATTAACTATACCTGTGGCATCGCTCCTGAAAAATAATTCTGAAAGCAGAGAATATTGTTGTTTATCGACAAAATTAATAAATAAAAAAGCTGGTGTTCTGCCTGTAGAAACACGCTATATAACCTCGTTTTCTGATGCGCCTCGAATTAAAAACATAATAATTCGTTTATATTGTAATCCGTAAGGTAATTCTTTTTGATATAAGATGTGTTGAATCTTCCGATCTGTTAACTGAATACAAAAAATTTATCACATGAATGAAAGGAATCTGTTTGTAAGCCAGTGTGATATAAGTTCACATCGCTATTTTGGAGTGTCATCCAAATACAAATATATCGTCCCATCGCTATAGCGATGGGACGATATATTTGCATACTCGTTGTATACTCGTTGATATATCAACGAGTCATTTATTTATCATTTTGTGAAGGACGTGTACAACTGAATGCGTCCTCAGGAATCAATATTAGTAAGTGAAAGCTTACCCGATGGGATTTCAACGCCCTTCAATGCTTAAAATTTTCATGAAATGCTAATGACTTATGCTAAGTGTGATGTCCGGTAGTTATGATGTGTTTTTCTCGGATTATAGAGAAGTACCACTTCTATAGGTTTTTTATTTTGTTCAAAATGAATAAAAATTTATTTTTATGCAAAATAAATATAATATTACACTGATAGATCAACTTGAATTATTGATCGTTTGATTGGAATGGTAATATCAGGAAATTGTCAAATTTACTTTTTTTCGTTAGTACAGTGATAATATTCAAATTCTCTGATGGAGCCTCTATAGTTAATATTTATCATACATGACTCGAAAAATCATCTAACTGAAGCTTTTCCATTTTAAAGTATAAGCCTGTTTGATGGAATGTTTGCCATGATATTTTTTAAATGGAAAGCGCATGTTATATAGTGCCGACCATTAGAGCAGAATCTGTGCCTAACAAGCGACAATTGGGTTGTTGAGAATTTTTCTTACGCACCATAAAATATTCAAAATATTTAAAGTAGAAAATTTCACCGTTTTAAATTTCCTCTAGTCTACAACCTACAAAAATTATCAATTCTTGAAAATATATGAACAAAAGCACACAAAAACATTTGGCCGTGACAAAATTTTTCCAGGTTTTTTAAATTCTAAGGAAAAAAACTGCATTAAGAATGAGAAAAATGACGCAACTTCAACGAAAACCATACTTCAAATAAAAATCGAATGAAATATTTCGTACTATGTAAATATATTTTGAAATTTATATAGGATTTTTCTATCGTTAGGATTGCTAATGTGGAAACCGTGCCAAACATTCGGCGACTTTTGAAACGATGCAGATTTATAAGAACAGTGGCAGGACTCTGAGAACTTGAGACGATTCGTCAAAAATTGACTCGATACAGATTCAGTCAAGATTAGCTGAGCACCTTCGATAGAATTAATTTGGAGAAATACATTTGATCGCCAAAACTAATCCGTTCACTTATTTGCTATCATGATTCAACATCATCCTCGTATTTCTAATTAGTATTGGCTCTATATTCATTTAAATCTTGCATATTCAATTTCTGCTCTTTAACATGATCATACATATGGAATTGCTTGACAATGCAAAGTTATACATAGTCTATTGTACCTAAGTATCCTCATCAACAGTAAATTCTTCACATATCAATTACTAATGACGATATTCGAATGAGTACAAGTAAAAATATCAAATTATTGGCCAAAGAAATAAGAAAGAATATAACTACTAAAACTCGTGATGAATAGGAATTTGAATTAACATCACAACCGGGAAATAACTAGAGGTTCAGCTTAAGCAACGGTTAAATGAAAACGTCAGCTGTCCCTACAACGATGAAATTGTTCTACTTCAAATAATTTACTATGTAATTGGATTATCAGTGTCTAAAAAACAAATGATGCTCGACCTCTTGTGATGCGAGTCAAACGAAGCTACATACAGTATATAGGCTAATCTTTCCTAGTCATAACCACAGGCCGGTGTTATATGTGCTTAGGGATTGGCATGTGAACACTTGTTAGGGCCCGATTTAAAGGGCTTACAATCATTACAAGAAGTTGAATACAATAATGGCACAAGGAGGTGCAATTATTGTTTGAATAGTATAGGTACTTGGAAGAAATAAGAATTAGGTAATTGTTAATTCGTTATTATTAATTATGATTAATAATAATTAATCGGAATCGAAACTCGGAAAGTAATTATTAATTAGTTTAATCAATTAATTAAATCGATTAATCGATTTTATTAGTTCGTTTAAGTGATCAATCGGAAAGTAATTATTAGTTTGTTTATAGGCCAACAGGATGCAAAAGTAGTACTTTCATCGTAGGCTATTTACTTAATGGTGTGAGCTAGCACTCACACTAATATTTTTTTATCCTTTCCTCCGTTTCAATTAACATTTTTAAATTCTGTTAGCCTATATAACACCTTCTTCCTAAGGATATTCAAGATTATAGATTTCATCCTGTCATAATTAACAGTGCGGTTGGACGCCATCGTTGTAATATTTTCAAGTGTATGGGATAATTCGTTTCTGAATTAGGTACTTAACCGATAACTGCCACAAATGAACTTGGTTCGCTTTAGATAATTGAGTTAAGCGTATAAAATAATTAAACTTTACACCTGCGCAGAAGCTGCAATTATTTCAGCTCTGTAAGCCTTGTAGTTTTTTAATTAGGCAATTTACCGAAAACTGCCTTTAATGTACTTGATATCACCCAAACTTAATTGAGGAATTTGTTCATTTCACACCTGTGCAATTATTAATATAATAGCATTAATTTCAAGAATGGTAATAAATTTTTTTAGTATTAATTTCAAGAATGAGAATTACTCTTTTCTGAATCTGGTTATGAAAAGATAACTGCCTATATTCAAACTATATCTCTACCAAATTTGTTAACTATGTCAATTTTACATCTGAGCAGTGGCTACAATAATTTTAGGAATGTGGGTTAGGTCGATTTTGAATTATGTAACTAACCGATCACTGCCACAAATAACTTTGGATCTCCACTAAACTCGAGAAAAATTATTATTTTATGCCTACGCATTGGCGGTAATAATTGTATTTATGTAGGTTTAATTATTCATGAAACAAGTAATTTACCGTTAATTGCCAAAAATAAAGTCAATTATCCACCAAGTCCGAGAAATATGTTGATTTTGCACCTGTGCAGTGGCTGGAAATTTTCAGGGTCGTTGTTTCAGAAGTATATAATAAACCGATAAGTAAATTCAGCAAATTAAAATGGCTCTCCATCGGACTCGCGTAAAATCTTAATTTTGTACCTGCGCAGTGGCTGTAAAAATTCCAGTCATAAGTACTTATATCATTAGTCTGCTTACATCGCAAGTTCACAAGGAATTTAAAAGCAAAGAAAACGCCTTTGAATTTTGACTTTTAAAGTGATTTTATTCATTTTTAGTTTAGTCGAACTGATGATGGAGCTGGACTCCGAAACGTTTTCAATATCGATATGGTGAATTTTCTTGGCGTTTTCTTTGCTTTTAAATTCCAGTCATGTGGGGTTAGTTTTTTTATGAATGAAGTATTTTACCAATAACTGCTTTAAATGTACTTGGATCGACACGAAACTCAGGAAATGTGTTCATTTAACTCCTGCGCAGTGGCTTTGGTAATTTCAGGTATGTTGGTTCAGTCCTTTTGAATTCGGTAAATAACCAGTATGCTTTAAAAACAGTTGTAAACTCATGAATTATGCTAATTTTATACCTGCACATCGGCTAAAATGTTTTTAGGTATGATGGTTTAGTCGTTTTTATTGGAATTAGGTAGTTAAGCGATAACTGCAAAAAATAAAGTTATTGACTCACCAAAATCGTGGCATACATCAATTTTATACTTGTGCATCGGCTATAATATTTTCAGGCATGTTGGTTTCGTCGTTTTCTACAAAAATAAGTTGTGTCATTCATATTTGACTACTTAATTGTTTTGGATGAATAGTTGCCAACAGTTCAAATACCATCACTGTTGGGTACATTTAGACCAATGACCAAGGTTTGATATACTGTAAGTGTTATATCCAGCACATATATAAGATAATGCAAAACACTGGATGTAAATTCTCTTTTGATCACAGATGAATGTAATTTATTTCTTCAGCAGTCGTGCATGCTGAGGGTGCAGCCCAAAATTCTGTCAACTTCAGTCAAGACGGACTTTTTTAGCGGTGTGATATAACATTGGTCACAGGCATTACAATTTCATGATATTTTCTAGTAGGATGTTTTCGGGATTCGATTAATATCGAATATATTTTTCAAAACAGGTGTAAAATCTACAATAGATTAAACTAGATTTCACAGACACGGATTCCAACCGTAAGGCTACCATGCCTGAATCATAAACTTAAACAGTAATAAAATAATGGAATGCAAAAAGAGGACTCGGAATAGAGAACTATGAATAAGAGGTCTTACCTACATACCCTCTTTTTTGTAACGTATAATCGAGTATAATTGTCTTCCTGCCAAGAAATGTGTACAGATGATTATCCCGTTAATAAATATTGAAGCTAATTTCCTAATAATTGTCCTAATCGGACAATTTTATCGCAGGAATTACATCGCAGCGCAGGCAGAAAATTTTCTCTATTCTTGACTCGTTGAATTCGCACTGAGAGAAATGGGCGGGTCTGGATGACCCACTTTGATGAGTCAACCGCGTCCGAAAATCGATGCACTTTTTTGACTCACTTGCCCCATTTGTGGGTCATACTGACCCATTAAATTTCAAGCACGACTCACTTGTGGCGTTAAATCGCTCTGACGCCCAGATGCTAACTACGTATCCATGCTACGGGTGGCGTCATAAGGGATTTTACGTCACAAGTGAGTCATGCCTGGAATTTAATGGGTAACCGCACTATTATCGTTGTACTAGTATACTAATTTGGTTTGAAAGCAACCTCTGCATAGTACAAGTACATTAAGTGTGACCTAAAGGTATCAGTGCATATAGGCACGCATAGGTAATGTAAATGCATTATTGCCAGTGTTAGTGTGTTGTGAAAGTGTCATTAGCAGCGTACTCTGATGTAATGTGAACGTACGCAAACGTAAATGTAAGTGTTGACAGTTTATACTTACAGTGGTGCATATTGGGATTATTATTATATTGTATTGGGTATTATACTATTATTAACAGTGTTGGTGCGCGCTGTTTTAACGCAAACGTGAAAAATTAAATTTATTTTAAATTTTGATGCATGCCTAAAACTGGAATATAATCATATATATAGTTTTATTCAAAACTTTTCCAAAAAATGCCTCGCGTCCTCGTACATGTAATTTATTTCCGAAATATGAATTGCGACATGGAAAATTTAATTAATATTCTATGGATCAAGGAATGCTTAAGCGTTACGAGAAAATAATTTGTGCATCATAGGTGGGATATTCATTTTCAGTGAATTCACTCCCAGCGAAATTCAACTTCATCGTTGCAACAAGAAATAATTTGATTAGATCAGATTACACCGAATTAAAGCAGTAATTCTAAATGTCTCCTTAGGATATCAAGATATGATTTAGGCGTTTTTTATGTGGCAATCAAAACCATCTGGCTTTTAGTTTGTCAGAAAGTCATATTTTATTTAGGAATCATGAATTTTTGGAGTTCTAAATTCCCAATTTACTCCACCACCCCAAAAATTTAGTAGGATTTAATTTGTATAGTTGTATTTAAAATATGATTTTCATACAAGCATATATACTCCCTTATTTACCGTAGCCTAAAGTATAAAGAAAAAAAAACTTAGAATTCATTATCTGTAACTTTCTTTGTTTGATATCGTACTCATAAAATTGATACCTCTCCTCCCATCAAGTTGATCAAAACTAATACTGAATTGAGAACTTTAATCCAAGTGTATAGTCTCTGTCTACACTATTGCCATCGAATCGATGATGGTGTTTTTATATTGATGTTTATGATGATATTTAAAATGATGTTTATGACGATGTTTATGATGATATTTAAAATGATGTTTATGACGATGTTTATGATGATGTTTATGATGGTGTTTATGATAATGTTTATGATGATGTTTATGATGATATTCATTATGCTGTTTATGATGATCTATGTATATGATGATTTTTTGATGATCTATATGAAGGTGTTTATGATGATGAGTTTAGGATATTAAGATATGAAGATGTTTATGATATTAAGAAACGTCGTCATGGGTGTTGCCAGAGGACACTCGGAAGAATGAGAAGGTCATTGTCCAAAGAGCTATGCATTTTTAGCCCTTATATTAGTTATCCTGGACCCGTAAAAGGTGTAGCGAGTAGGTATGCGTGTCATTATTTTAAAAAAATATAACTCAGTACTCACTGTAGTGAGTGACAAAGAGCGCATTTTCTCGTCGACGAAACCGTGAAGTCACGGACAGACAGACGGACGGACGGACATACTGACAGACATGGCGAGCACAATAGCGCCTTTTTCCCATAAATGAGAAAATGTGCAAAAAATATGATCCATTCCTTTTTCGTAGTGCAGGAATGCGAGGGAATTGAGTGCTACAACGTTTAAATTCCTGCTGTCAGAGGAAAGCTATACTTATCTCGGAGTAAGCTCGGAATGGATAAATAACATAAAGTATATGAGAAAATCAAATTATTTATATATAATCAAGTACATACGTTTAAGAAATAAATATTTTTTTCCATTATGCGCACGAACTTGCTCTAAATGATGGCTAACAAGTTTCGTGCATTGTGAAACATTCAACATTTTCGTGGCTAATTGTGTGAGACTTCCATATCACCGAAATACGAATATTAATAATATTACCTAAATAGGGCTATATACTGAATAAATAAATTACATATAATAGCCGCTCCATGAGAGCTTGGCTATTAATTTTGAATTATCTTTGGAAGTCCTTTACAGTTCTGTACAGTCCTTTCCAGTCCTTTCCAGAACATGCAAGTTGCGCCAAGTTATTAAGAAGAAACAGAACATGAGGTTACTAATCTTTTATCCGTACAGTGAACCGTAGCCAGGTTGAGCATATCCTTTACTGGCATAGGACTTTGAAGGGTACGAGTAACTAGGATAGGACGGCTGGTAAGCTGGTTGATAAGCTTGCTGATAAGCAGGTTGGTAGGCTGCTTTGACCGGTGGGTAATAGGCAGCAGGTTGTGCATAGTAAGATGGTGTGTACAGTGCAGCGGGATATCCTGCGTGTCTGGTATAATCTTTGTCGTATACGCCGCCTTTGTAACCACCTGTAAACTTTTTATTTTTTAGAAGTTTCTTGACGAGTAAAGTTTTTGCGATGACAGCTCCTCCAACAAGGGCCACCTTGCCAGCAACTGCGCCTCCAACGAGCAGCTTCGTAGCCAAAGCTTTCTTCGTGAGGGGGTCGAATGCGTCCGTTGCCAGCAGCAGGCTGCAGCTCGCTGCTACCACCCATATAGTTACTGGTGCCTGTGGAAATTTAAACGTCTCGTTTCATTGACAAAAAGATATTCCATTGACATTTCATTCACTATACAATAAAAAAACAAATACTGATTTTGGAGGGAAAATCCGAGACGACGTTATATGTAATATCAATTTGAATAATATCCAGTTGTTAAAGGCAGGTTAGGAAATCTTAGGTTCAGACAACTCTAGAAATTATTGTGATAGTGGGATCCCTCTACTATCCATTACGAAATTTTTAGTCACTATCTACAGAAGTAGAAGATTTTATTTGTAGAAACAATGTTAAAATATTCGAACAGTGACAGTTTTAGACTATTGGAATTTTTTTCTATATCTGTTCTTATTATTCATAATACGAATTGAGTGAATGAAAATTGATACAAGATTGATAAGTAAATCATGATACTTAGCATTAAAGCTCGAGGTCATGTACTAGAAATAAAATGCTTAAGTGACGGGAAAAATTGGCAGAAAATCCGATTACAACTAAGATATTTTTGTCATCTAAATTAATGTGAAAAAGTGGTTGAAGATATTTTTAATTCAAAACTAGTGTCAAATTCACGCCTGGTAGTATATTTGAGCAGAGGTTGAACTTTTCGGTAGTTTGAAAAACGCGCTAGTGAATGCAATCAAGTCCGCGAACAATAAGTGGTGGATAACACACATTAAAAATATATCTATTTTATTCAGCAATACAATCATCCAAAATAAAAACACGTCTATAAATAGACACGATGTAAAATTTTTCTCAAAATAATCCGAATAGAAGGGAAAATAATCTCACGGATCCTCACATCACTGCACTTCTACACTATGCAAGTCTTTATTAATATACCCAATTAACAAGAACACTGCATAGTCACGGCGTACCACTTTCATGCTTGCGGAGGTAGGATGATACTGCGAGTGTGGATCAAAGACAAGTGAGACTTGTCAGGCCGGACTGAACATTTAAAGACGACAGCGCTACGTAGGACGCAGGGCCAACTGCGGTAAATTGTGAGCCACTTCCGCAACTTCCGTATTGGGGATTGCCGTTCCAGCCCATAACTGTGCACTCGCTGTACCAATTTTTTAGCCACACGAAAAAAAAATATTTCTGTTCTCAGTGTTGCTGTAAAACGAGATTATCTATCGACAAATATGCACTGGAAATATTTACTTCATTTTCGTTGAAGGAAATGGTGAAGTGGTTTGTTACTGAAGCGACATTTTCGCCAGAATTGTGAGACAACAAATTAAATTATAGTAAACGCTGGAATATTGTATTGTATAATAACCCGGATTTCGAATAACGGAATCAGGGTGAATCGTGACATTCTAGTTAAGATCGTTTTAGTTGAATGCGACATAAGATTTACTTTACTCAAATAATACTGCATAACTTCGCACAAATCTCTCATAACAAACTTCTTGATCGCGAATTTATTATATAGACGCTAATTTATTCAATTCTGGCTTACAAATACATGACATTTTTGAATTGACTGATAATCAAAATTGTTAATGTAATTTGTATAATATTCATAATATTGAATTACAAATGCTCCTAGTGTGACTGAATGTCCTCAAAAATTTTACCAAAGTTTCATTCGGTGAAATTTTTTAGCCTTGATCGATTCGAGGCACGTTGTAACTCGGATGTTGCTTTAAAAGTGTATATATATCCGTGTTCATGACATGGTTTCGATATGTGGCATTTGTGGCTACCTAAAACAGTCGGCAATTTTCGAGCCTCATAAATTCCACATTATTCGTGCCATAATGAGGAAAAATACGCTTCGAACCACTCAAGATGAAAGCATGGGCATTAATTGTTCGAATATTTGCGTGATCGAGTGTCAAGAGGTTTATTAGTGCTCAAGGAGGAAGTGTTAGATATTATTGATGAAGACGTGAAGGTATTCCCGGGAATGGCACTTCCGAATTGGCACTCGATTGTCTTTGAAAATTAATGCAGGTGAACGATTTTTTGAGGATTTATATGAGTTTCATGTTTTAATTATTCACGTTAGTACAGGCTTAACAAAAGTCATTTCTAGATGAATCAGCCTCCGCAGAGAAGTGGAAGAATGGTTATCGCTTCGCGGTTAAAGTAAAATTTAGCTCATGAAAATTTAGCCCGCATGTTGTAGAGCTGATATTTTTGTTTGGAAGAACAACGTAGCATAATAATGTCATTAGAAATATTAAACGTATATAAAAATTACTCAAAACGTGAGTTAGAGCGTCACTGTAGCAGTGACCTTGTACAGGCTGTACTCACATGCAAATTTAAAGTAAAGTAAAATTTGGCCCATGAAATTTAGCATGAATGATGTAGAGGTGATATTTTATATGGAAGAACAACGTGGAATAATAATATCATTAGAAAGATTAAACGTATATAAAAATGACTCAAAACGTGAGTTAGAGCTCCACTGTAGCCGTGACCTTGTAGGCTGTACCCACACGCACACTTAGTAAGGCTAGCTGCAGTGCGGTGGCTGGGGGGTGGGGAGAGGTCAGGTTTTCCCTGCTATAACGGACGTGAAGCTTCCTGTTCTGTGAAGCGAGGGTCTCTTGAACAATATTTGAGAAATATTATTATCTAGTTCATATTATCTTTATTATAGTTATGAATATTATTATTCGTGTTATTTTATCATGATCATTATTATCATTATCAACATCATTATTCATATTTTTAATACTATTATTATTGTTTTAATTATGATTTTTATTGCCGATATACTTAATTAGCATGATTATAATTATCATTATAACTATTATTATTATGAAAAACCATGCCTTTTCAAGATGATTCCCTGCAATTTAGAGGGTAATTAAACTAAACTTTTCATTATTTTTAATAGAAACGACCGAGGGGAAACTTTTTGCTTTGCTACTTGGGGAAAACCAACCATAACCCAGCAGTGAGAGTACCTGTACAGGACAAGGTTAGTAAAAGGAAATGCCAGACGAAGAGTCTAATTTGTGGTGAAGATTTTTTCAGAGAAATCATGTCAGATAATTCAGTATTTTCGAATTATTCAGCCTTGAACTTATTTAAGTACTGAGAGGTCAACAGAAGTAGTTTCATCGCTGCCATAAACTTTTACATAGTTACATGCTAAAGCAATTTATATGATATTAGCGTTTTTCTTAGGTTGATATATGATATAAAAAAAGTTTTTGCTTTTTGTTTTAAACTGGGTCTGGTAAAGAAAGAGCTTTTCGGTTTCCAGAGAAATTCGAGTTCCATTAAATTAATTGTTAAGAAATAAATGTTAACATTGTAGTGTTCGAATATTTCCCGTTTATTTCGTTTCAACAATTATTACGCGCTGTAAATTTACGAAGTCCATGCTAGTCGAAAACGCTTCTTTGCCAAATGCTTACTACATAATTTCATTAAAATCTAGGTACCTTTTAACATAGGGTACAATGAAATTATTATGTCGTACTTAATAAGAAAGTTCAGCGTCAATTGTCCCATACATGGGTAATATCCAAACTAACTTATAACAGAACTGAATCATCTACTATAACGAAACTGAATCGAACGAAACTGAATTTTAACTTAACGAAACTGAATCGAAGAAGGGAAAGTGCAAAAAATTGAGAGTTCCGGCTTGAGCAGCGAAGCACTTTCATGGTCACTCAGCATTATAATCGATTATAAACATCACGTTTTTCGTGTCAAAATTTCTACTTATTATTTATTGTTTTCATTGGAATGTAATATGTCCATGGTTCCATTCAAGCCGGGCTCGTGCCAATCAACACTGTTTTACACTAATTTACATCATTAGTTAGCTAATGCGGAACAAATACGGAACACACTGTGAGGTCATGTCATTCCGGATGTTCCTGAAGTCCACAGAATCGGTAATGAATATAAGCAAGTGGGAGCTAATAGTGGCTTCCGATATTATATTTTTTAAACCCGGGAAAGTTTACTTTTTCACATTCCCGGAACATCAACAAATCAAGTGTCAGTAAATGCGTGGTATGTCCAGTGACTTTGCTGATTATTTTGAGAGATTACAAATTATTTTTACGCACATATTTCAAACAAGTTGAGGGTGCAAAACACATATATGGACGTGTACAAATATGTGTATGACACGGCAAATGAAAATCGCTTCATGTACATATCATACTCCAGTTGGTCATACTGGATTGAAAAGTGATAATTTCGAAGTGAGTGTTTCTTATAAAGAATGCATTGAAATATTTATGGGCGTAGTCATTATTTAGGATGTGCAATGCATGTGCAAGAGTCAACGTGGAAACAAGCCCTGCTTGTTCCGCGTGGGCGACGCTAGCATATGCAGTTCACAGTGTAGGACAAGCTAAAAGACGGTTACGCGGAACTAGCCGAGTGCTTGTTACGTTGATATATTAAGAAATATTTTCTTTTCCTGTAGTATCGTTGACGTAAAAAACTGTCCAATAAATTGGAAATTTTCTGTCGGAATTTCATGTGACCGTAGAGATTCCAGATAATTTATTGAGAGATTTTTCATGCTGCGAAATCCCTTTACCATAGTTTTTCCAATTAAATTAGTTAGCGAACTTCCGGTATACGTCAAGTTTCCCTTGATGCATTTCTAATGATATTTTTCGGTAGAAATTTTGAAATCAAGAACTATTAAATTACAGATTCATTATTAAAAATAATCTGCTAATAAAGTCCAATAGCGGTATTATCTATAATTTTGATTTATCAATTTTTACAAAATTGGAATCGTACAGGACCTAATAAGTGCTCTATTATTATTATTGTCGACCATTGAATCTGGTTTCTCGAAAAGCACATATTTTGCATGATTTTTGTCGATCCAAATATCGTAGAATTTAAAAGATAATTCCAAGTGCGATTATGATATATTTAACATTAATCATTGTGTAAGATTTCATATAGTTATCGTTTAAAACTCGCAACTTGAAGGAATTTGAAAATTATTCATAGATATATTTATTTAGTTATTAATATTTTGAACTGAAGAAAAACCCGCCACGGCTCGATATTGATGAATACAATCATCCATCAACTGACTGAATATTCAATTCAGGATCTTTTGCATGCATGAAAAGAAAATTTTTAATTTTTTCGAGAAATTTTCCAGAATTATTTCTTATACAGTTGTGTACGTTCGTCCACTTAGATCTCGAATTTAAAATATGGAGGATTTCAGGAATTTAAATTCGCTGAAATAATCCCGAATATTTTTTATACCAAGTTTTATACAAACGCACATACAAAGTGATTTTCAAAATATCTTGATATGGAAATTTATTTAATGAATTCTTCAGTCCCAATTCTCTGAAAATAAAATCACGTGCGAAAATTTAACGTAAATTTTTAAGATATTACATGTCAGAGACACAATTAAAATGTAACAAGTGAAGATGAATAAAGGCGTACGCATAAGTATTTCTATTTCAATATTTCTATTTCTAACTCCTTCTTGAGCTCCTTCTAACTCCTTCCTTTTTTTGTGTCACAGTACACACTGAATTTCAGTGATCGATACGCAGATCGGATGCACAAGACTGCATGACAATAGAGTGAGGGCTCAATTTTTATTGTTATCGCTCATTTTTACTCATCTTTGAATTATGTCATCCGCAATAATAATACAGCATAGCACAACTGTGCATTGTGTTAAACACTTCCTGACATACTCCTACAGAATGGGCTTCAGTTTCGGGATAACTCATTATTAATCTTCTCTTATATAACCATAATTGACGTTCACAATAGTACTGTAAAGCGAAACAGTATTCATTGTTTTAAAATCGCTTCCTGTAACTCAGCCGACATGAATAAACTGTGCGTCAAATCCGGCCTCCGAGACGCCGGAGCGGAAAATCCGCTCCTCGTAGCTTCCTCAACGACGCCGTCCAGACCTTGATGGGCGGCGGCCGCCCAGGGTCAAGTTCGCCGCTACGCAGCGAGCGAAGAGTGAAAGTGACGCGCAGGTGGTGGCTACGGGAAGCCCAAAAGACGTGCTGCGTTGCTGCAGAAATCGTGACGATGAAGGGGAGCTGCATGGTCTGTGTCAGGAATGTGACTGCCTGATTAGGCTCGTTTATGAGTATGTATGGGCAGCATGTTTTGGTGTTCTCAAATTCCTAGAAATGTCATAAAATTGCAGGAACTAAACGTAATTATTTTGTGTGAATGCAGGAATTTCGTTGATATTTATATAACCTTGATGGATTGATCACTTTCGTCGATGGGAAACAAAATATTTAAAGAGAAATACACATACGTATAGTGTACTATTCGATGATTGCTTGAATTCAATGACTTTCGATTGTCGTTGATAAAGTTTATACTATGCGAAATAACTGAGCTCTTTTTGTCTTTTATTGAATGATCAAGTCGTAAATCAATGCTTTTATGTGGAATAAAATGCAGAAAATACAATTATTCGTTGTCTTCCCAAAGAAAACGCAGATTCTTTCGTTCATCAATCAAGTCTTTTTCAAGCAGAACAAAAGATTTCCTACGATGCTAACCTGACGCAGCCGACCGGCCTCGTCTTTTCGCTCGTTCAATTCATCAGGTTTTGGTCCGATCGCCCAGGCGGACGTGTCAAATTTGCGCCTAGGCGCCTTTCAGTCGACGTAATTATCCCAATTAGAAAGAAATGAGGACCTTTCGGCCTTTTCAATGACTGAGATTAGACGTGCAAGAAATGAGCTGCTCGTCGGCCAGTCGTAATGGTAAATGGAAACTCCGAGAGGAGGAGTTATTGAAACGTGGACGTAAAAGTCTCTTGAGATAAGAACTCACTGGCTTGACGAAGCCAAGGCATTGACTGTTATGCAAATTTGAGCTCGTCAGCAAAATCTTCTAGAAAATGAATGGAACTCACTTGAATTTTTGAGAAAATGAGTGGAATTCTCGAGATAAAAATGAGAAGGTGGCCCGAAACTACAGCGAGCCACGAGTGCTGTTGTTCAGTATTATTCCACCAGATTCTAGAACTTCTTCATTAATTTGAGTTACACTAGGTTTTTTTATTTACCATTCTCCCTGTTTTTTTAACCCTACATCCTTAGAAACCCTTCCCCCTTTTATTTGTATCGCGAGGATTTGTTAATGCAATTAATGCTTCCTAATTGATGCATTTCTCCGAGTTATTAATTTTTACATTCATTGCCGGGATGCATGTATATATTGCATCTTTTGTCATAATAACAAAAACTTATTCGAAATATCGAACGTGAGACGAGCGATAGCCGCAGCAGTAATTGCTTGTCGAATTGTTTTGAGATAAAATTCACTTAAAATGAGAAAAGAGAGATTCCCCAACAAAATTGAAGTACAGAATTGAAAATGAAAAAAAACTTTGTCATCATACTGAGTTTTTTTTATATTTTTCATTTATTAGAGAGGTGGTTTTCCACTTGTTAAAGGCAACGCCAAAGTTGCAACTTTACGAATAATCGTCAAAAGATTCAAAGTTATAAGATTAGGCTTTGTCGAGCATGTTTAAATTAAGTAAATTAAATCACAAAATACTTTAGACATGAAGTCCTTAATTTGAGTCCTCACAAGATCCTACCGAAACCCGCTCAGATAATACATACTACAGATGCATTCGAATATAAAAGGACTGCACGAGAAGTGCAGTAAATTCTTTTGCTGCGCATTAATGAAGTATATATAAATTAATGAAGTATATGGTTCTATTTAGGAATACATCTTAGCATGCATTGAGTAATATCCATCCTCAGAAACGATCCGGTTAATAAGCCGTACATTTCATGGTATGAATACTGAAAGATGTTATCGTCTCATATAGAAGTTATTTGTTCCCAGTTTAGTTTAGTCTCGCACTACTGCATGCAACATCCTTTAGCCTCTAACTTCACTAGCTGCGCGCTATTGTTCCTAGTATCACATGACATTGCACGCGACAGTCACTATTCTTGCAATACACTGCATCCGACAGTCACTAGTTTCGTACCACACTACATAAAAAATAGTCACTATTTTGTCACCCCACTGCATGCCACTGCCACTATAGAGTCTCGCACCCCACAAAATATGACAGTCACTAGCTGCTCACTCCACGGCATGCGACTGTCACTAGTCGTGCACCACACAGAATATGACAGTCACCCGTCTTGCACTACTGCATGCAACAACCTATAGTCTCGCTATTCACTAGCTGCGCGCTATTGTACCTATAGTGCATGTCGCACCACACTGCATGAAATAGTCACTATTCAGTCACGCCACTGCATGCGACTGTCACCAGTCTTGCACTAGACAGCNGTAAAATTTTTCATCATACTCTGAATTTTCAACTTTATATATTTGAAACTAGACACATTTCATGCAGCAGTATATAATAAAGGTAAAACATCGATTTTAGAAAGTAATCGCTTGATATAACAAAGTGAATTTTTAGTAGCTTGTTCAACAAGTGTACATGACTTCAATATATCAATCAACATGACTTTAATTATATTAAATATGCTATGAAATTTGCTGAAACCCAATTGCTAAAAACCATCATTAATATCGAACCAGCGACATCAATTTCGAAGACATAGTCCCGTGTTATTATTTTTAGGATAATGCCTTGCATTTTTTATTTCTTTACGATTTAGCGACGCCTGAATTCTACGACAGCAATTCATGCATTGTGAGTATGCATTCAGCAATATTGGAGCAGTGAGTTGCGGGTTCGAAACCCCGCAACAAAGAATTCAGATAGGTCAAGAACCGGTACCAGATAAGATTTGGTCTATATTGTTGATGATTCAGCAGTTGCAGTTCAATACGAAATGCACTGGGCACAAAATGTAATGTTTGCTTTGAGTTCTCCATTTTTGAAAACGGTGACTCGTGTTGAAATTATTACAATGAACCTTTGACTTTATCTAATACCCCTGCAATCCAAAATTTTTGAATTGATAAATTTATATTATTATTATATTAATTTTAAAGTCTACCATCATCACATGCACAGAAAACAACACTCGCACAAAAACGAGCTGTCGAGTCACAGAAAATGAAAATGATATAGCTGCTAATCGTTACCTGCATTAAATTTAGATTTTTCCCGGACTCTTAAACTCATGGAAGTCATATAAACTTTCAATTGTATCATAATTGGAACTGAAAAATCGACGAAAGTTTGTTCAAAATACTTTAATGTATAGGTATAAAGAACAGGAGGCTGCTGCATGGATTTTAAAACAGTCAACCTGCACTCTGTAGCCCTGTAGTGATTCATGATTTATATTAAAATGAAAAAGTATTTTCATATATTCTAATGCTATATATATTCTTTTCATATAAGTTATAAGTTAAGCCTGTCAGTTATGTACAATTCACCTGCGAACCCCTCTGTTTGTCAATATTAAATAACTTAAATAAAAAGTACATATAATCGACATTGTAAGCCAGTTAATCATGGCTAGTCTTAATATTTATAATATCTGATAAATGTATAATAGTTTTAAGATCTTCTAGCCTTTTTTGGATTAAGCCACTAGAAGATTAAGATCTTCTAGCCATTGCTTCATAATCTTCAAAATGACGTATCCTAGTATTCTGTAATTCACGACAATTCTGTTACGCAGTGCTAATTTCAAAAAATGTCTCCGGCATGACAACCCGAGCAATGCATTCGATTTTCTGTCGCGCTAACAAAAGGTTCTTTCTCTTGTTGTGTTCTGGTAAAAATACCTAATCCACTGGGTGAGTGTAAACGGTAATATATGTATTGTAGAAGTATGTTGATTTTGTACTTAAAAAACAAACGATTATTTTGTACATAGTAATTAGATCCTATTTAGAAATTGTATGCCGACCAGCCTTAGGGGCTAGTATGGTGACTGAAATCTGATTCTATCTAGTGAAACCAAATTAAGTTGAAGTATTAATCTCGGCTGATATCCCCTGGCTAGAGTGAAGTTATCAGTGAAACTATTTGTCTGTATAGACTGGATGATAGTGGATTAAATCTCAAATCCTTTGAGAATTATTTTCGTTGCTTTGTGAACCTTAATAGTTAAGCTTTATAATAATGGTTTTCCAGCATTAAATTATAGGGCAGTTGAGCAGTTTTGAGGCGAAATAAAAGAGTAATAACATAACATAACATAGTGATCTCGGCGCTGCAGTGTAGGCCTGATGTGGCCTGTCGCCGATTCTTTTCCTTTTCGTGCCTAGTTCACAGAAGATCTAAAAGTGAATAATAATGGAGGTACATGAAAAAAAAAAGTTTATTTTCCTCGAGGTTAGCATAACATACCATTTAGAATGCTCATGTTTTGAAAACAATATCAGGAAGATGGGGGCCGTTGGTGGCTCCAACTGACTGTTGGAGTCGTTCTCGGAAGTTTCCTACAGCACGTTCACACATATGGCGAGGTATGGCCATAACCTCTGAGATAATACGTTCCCTTAGCTGTGGTAGGGTGTGAGGGCGACTTCTGAACACTCTTTCTTTTAGATGTCCCCAAAGAAAGAAATCGCAAATGCTCAAATCAGGTGACCTCGCAGGCCACTGTAAATCACCCCTCTGAGTCACCAGACGTCCGGGAAACATGCGTCTCAAAACATTGAGTGACATTCGGGCTGAGTGAGCTGTAGCCCCATCCTGCTGGTACCACACGCCTTCCAATGCTTCATTTTCAACCATGTTTTCCATCCTGGTCTGCATGAAATTTTGCAACATTGCAGCATAGCGTTCGGAATTCACTGTCACGGTTACTACCTCCTCCGAGAATGACGCCAATAGTGTGTTGCAGCTAACGGCCACCATCTTCCAGATATTGTTTTCAAAACATAATATTCTAGAAGATATGTTATGCTAACCTCGAGGAGAATAAACTTTCTTCTTTATGCACCTCCATTACTCTCTTATTTCGCCTCGAAACTGCTCAATCGGTTCTGCCTACCCTGTACTTTTCATGACCTGATTCTACAAGGAATCCGGCCTATTGAACCCGATCTTTCCATAACTGACAATTGATTGAGATAGCTGCTAGACTTATTGCAAGGCTCGTAAGGTGCTAGGCATTTCAAGACTGAACATATGCTCCTGCATAGCTTCGTCTAGTCTGCTCTTGAAGGCGTTCATACTCGGAGCGTCAACGATGCTGTCAAGGAGGCTGTTCCACATGTTGGTGACTCGTAGCGAGAAGAAATGTCGCATGGATGTGTTACAACGCAGTTTTTTCGCTTATAGCCGTGACCCCTGGTGTTGGTTCTTGTTTCCAATTTTAGTAATCCTTCTGGAACCTTGAATAAACCGTGGGTATACTTGTATACCTCAATGAGGTCACCAAGCAGACGTCGATAACAGAGGCTTGGAAGCTTCATAATCTTTATTCTTTTTTCAGGAGGCTTGCCTTTTAATCCTCGGAATTATCCTTGTTGCACGTCTTTAAACACTCTCTACTAAATTTTTGTCCTTGTCTAGTTTTGGTGACCACACGGCGTTTCCAAACTCTAGGATCGGACGCACGACAGCAACAAACAACATCTTCATAGCTTCAGCATATCTGTACTCGTAGGAGCGGCTGATCAGTACAAGTCGTTTATTGGCTTTATTACCTTGAGCTTCAATATCCTTAGAAAACTGCAACTTATTGTCGACATTAACTCCTAAATCTTTTTTCCATTGTCAACTTCGACATCATCACCCTGTCGTTGCGATCATGTCTTCTCATACTGTAATCTTGATGTTCATTATTCTTGCTAAGGTCATTTGTATTTGTCAAGGTTTACATTTGTCAGCATTAAAACGAAGCTGCCGCCTGTCAGCCCAGTCAACCAACCTGTCAAGATCACCTTGCAACTGTACTTTTTGCAACGTATTCCTCACTGTATCATAAACTTTTGTGTCGTCAGCATACATCGAGCACACGCTAGACACAGCTTCTGGCAGATCACTTATAAACGCAACGAATAGAACAGGTCCGAGAACACTTCCTTGTGGCCCAAAACTCTCAATTTCCAAAGACTTCACTGTACGCAACAGCCGCACATGTGGGATACTGTCATATTCCTTGCTAAAACCGATGTACATACACTGCATCTACTGGCTCCCTTTGGTCCAGCAGGCTGGTCCATTCATTCAGAGTAGACAAGAGGTTAGTTGTGCAGGATCTACTAGCAAAATCAACGGCCATATTGACTGTCTGAAAGGAGATTATTAACAGCCAAATGATCGATCAATCGATCCCTCACAACAGATTCCATTACCTTGCGAACGACACTTGTCAAACCGACAGGGCGATAGTTGCCCAGGCAGCTTTTGTCACCTTTTTTCAACAGCGGTGTCATTTGAGCTTGTTTCCAGTCAGCCGGTAAGATCCCTTCGTTCAAAGTTTTTCGAAAAAATGACGTCAAAGGGCCGGCTAGGACGGTTGTTAACACTTGGAGTAATTTGGGGTGGAACTGTGAAAGCCGTCTGGTCCACATGACTTGTTGGGATTTAGAGCCATCAGGCATATCGACTGGGCGCTCCTCAATAGCTGGAATACTGTTCAAGTCCTCTTCGGTGAATACGATACTGAAAACTGATTACGAAAGTTAGCCTTGCCCTCATCAGAGGATATTTTTCGTTGATCTACTTTCAAATCCGAAATGCCGTCCTTTGTCTTGCACTTCGAGCTAGCGTACAAAAAGAAGGCTTTCGGGTTCTTTTTTGCATTTTTGGCAATATTTTTTCGATTTTTTTTTACTGCGGTGCGACAGCTTTCTTTAGCTTGAATTCGAGCTCCTGTGTATAGGTTAAAATCAGCATCGCTACGAGTTTGTAAATAACGCTCGTATGCTTCCATCTCGGTTTTCAGCTTAGCTAGAACTATACTGTTCATCCACTGAGTTGTTTGGCTCCACCGAGCTTAATTTTAGGTACACAAGCAGCAACTGCTGACATAACCGTGTCCTTGAGAAATGACCATGACTCAGCCGCATTCATGTCCGTATTGCAGTTCTAAATATTCACTGCATTCGCTGCTTCACGGAGTTTATTCTAGTCGCCTTTCGCAAAATTCAAACGCTCATACTTCCAAGGCGTCTTCTCCGTACTGGACTTAATACTAAAAAACAATGATTGGTGATCGCTCTTGCCCAATGGAGCCTTGTGACGAAGCTCGTCTAACACTGATTCATCACTAGTAAACACCAGGTCTAGAATATTTTGAGTCTGTTTACTCCTATAATCGGTTGGCTTGGTAACGTACAAGACTAAGAAGGAGTCTCCCACGGGCTCCATGAACAAGGATGCTGGGTGATTCACATCCCTTGGAGAGGATCCTTCTGTCCAGTCTAGCTCTGGATAATCAAAATCAACAACGATCAACGTGTGTGACCTACGAAAAGTCATGCTCGGTAAAAGACTGTTTAGTACTTTATCGTCAGCAGAGGCACTGATCTATACACGACGCCTATGAGGAGGCTAGCTTTGCCCTTGAGAGAAAGTTCGAACCACACTGATTCTCTAACTGATTGATATTCTGCATGTAACTTAACTTGCTTTGCAAGTTGATGCGATGAGGAGGCTACCTTTTCCTTTGAGGGAGAGTTTACACCACACTGACTCTCTAGCAGATTGATGCACTGCAGATAACCAAATAACTCCGCTGACTGACCGTGTTCGGCCGGTGTTGTCTTGACATCGTGAGAGTGATTCACCTGAGTTTCGGTACTTTTTACCTGATTCTCTCCTGCCATTTATTGCCAAAGTTTGCTCTCTCTAAAGGGGCGGCATCCTTCTTAACAGACCGAATTAAACTCTAGGAGTTCACTTAGTTTTCTCGCAGCCTTAAGCACATGTCCGATCTGGGCTGTATCTAGCACATTCACCAGCAACGTCCCGCGTATTGAGCCATATGTGTACCACGAAATGTATTTCTTCAAGACGTAGTGGTGCATAATTCAGGGTTGCCAGCTGGCCTAAAATATGGCCAAGTCCGCGAACCTAAAACGTCAAAAAGGGTCTATAACTCAATATATACTAGTATATTTTAGGTTCCGGTGTAAAAATTCCATTTCCTTCTTATTTAAATTTAACTAGGAAGTACACCTATCATAAATTTTAGCCGGCCAACGCAATTGACAAAAAACTAAATCGCGGAATTTGTCCGAAAAAAAAGACTGTCTGGCAATCTTGTTTCATAATAGTACAACATTTGAAATAATAGTACGAGATGAAGCAATCGCAGTCAAAGTGTTAAACAAATACTAAACATAAACTGAACGACAACCAAGCAAACCTCAAACGAAACGAGACTTACGAGAAAAATTTACACTGTTTAAGATAAACATGTGCACGATTCAAACATTTGATTTCCATTCACTGCATACAATTGTTTAATATAAGGTTTTATAATTGTAATGATAATTGTCTCGTCGACGAAAACTAGAGGTCACGGACGGACAGACGGACATGACGAGCACAATAGTGCATCGAAAAATCGAAAAAAAAAAATTAAAAATATGACTGTTTACAAACAATCAAATGATTTAATCACATGATTTAATTAGTTTGATTTAATCATTTCCAACATTGCTCAGAACATCTTATATCCCATATCCTCCTTATATTTTTTCTGATCGATTTTACCATCTTTTCACGCCTTATAACTGAGTCAACCTCTGGCCCATCTACCAGAATAAACTAGCCTTCAAAGCTTTATTATCCTACCTACCAGAAGAACCTCTGAATTCCTACGATAGCCGCGACTCCTCCCAACATCTAAAGCCCCCACACAGCATCCTGCCAACGCGTCGCTAATGCTATTGCTACGGATGAAAAAACATTGCGCTGCGGAAATTCTTCGCATTAAATATCTCTGCGTATATTCTTTACAGGAGATAAAGGTTATGCCTGGTGAATTATTGTTTAAAAATATTTATATTTATGTAACGAATCTTTAAAAATAATAAATAATAGTATAATAAATAAAGTAATAATGGTAATAAATACGAAGAAACTAATTAATATTTATTTAACGAATCCTTTTGTACTTGGCGAATATTGATTTATCATTTACATATATCAGTATTTAAGTCATGATATATGTACATCTCGAGAGATTTGATCGAGCTCGAATTAAGTGATTCGTTATCGTTATTGCCAAGTCAAATGTTCTAATAATTAGGTCGTTTTTAATACCAGCCTAATCGGTCAAATCAGATGAGATGAGAATATATTAATAAATATTAATGATTACTATGTAGATTTATTTTCATTTTTTTTTCAACTAATGTCCTTGAGACCACGTCCTCTTCTATATTGTCGAATCTGGATTTTCATGGATCGACCAGCAGCAATTCGTGGATATGAATTCATACAAATTCATATAATCATACGAACCATGAAGACCTTCAAAATGCTTTTTAACACTGATATTTTTTTTCTATTTACTTTTTTCATATACTCAAGCCTTAGTAGAAAAAACTTGAAAGACTTGTAAAGATTTCAGTGATCAAGAATGAAAAAAATATAAACCCTTCGATTAACAATTTCAAGCGAAAAAAAAACTTAATGAGCGTTGATACGACGAGGATTTCAGAGTTTAAAGATATTCTGCGGACCGAAGCTAGTAAAATCATAACCACGTTCTAAAATATGTGTAGCTTGGTTGTTAATTATCAGCGTACGTAATCGTTTCTTCAAATTCTAAATCGGTTCACTCTTAAATATTTTATAAAACCAACGTAAAAATAGCGCGTATTCGTTTAAAGTATTTTTACAGAGAATAGTTTGATCTTAATAACAAATTGATCGATATGTTCAATACGCCAGAGATTATCGACATTGGATGATGTGCTCTTCGTAAGCTCATCATAAGAACATATTTTCTGTAGAACTTCTTTAACATTCGTGCAATGAAGAGAAATTTGTACAAGCATTTGGGCATGTTATCATTAAAATAAACTGTAAAAAAATTACAATAGGTGAGCAAAAAAATTAATGTTATTTGAATCTGTCCACGGACACATAATAATGCCATATATCTTAATTTCTAATGGGATAGAAAACATTAACTTTAAGTCAATCGATAATTTCTTATTAACAACATTCATGGATTTTTGCAATTAATTTTTTGCATCCCAATTTTCATTCAAATTGAAATTCTCACTTTAATGATTTATTCTGATATAAAGTACATGCAAAAAAAATTCGTGCACTTTCTACTCCTTTAGTTTTTGAAATGTCTTTATGTTTAGTTCAGTAACAATTCATGATCGGACAATTGCTGGAATTCAATAGAATATTAGTTTGTGACCTCATATTGTAATTTTCATCACATTTGAAAGGGATGAAATCATTTCTTGTTCGCAAATGTTTTTCGTTCGAATATATGTACCTGTTTTCTCCCTATTAATTATGTTCCTAATTCACACCTTAGCTGATTTAATTTGTTAAAGCAGAAAACATTGCAACATTTTATGAAAACAAAACATTTTTATTTTATTTTATTTTTTTGCAAACATTTTATAAGCCAAATTTTCTTCAAACCTGTTAATCCACAAGTAAAAAGTCTATAGCATCGAATGCGGTCGTACATAAAAAATAAACACTTAAGCAAGGATCATGAAGGGATTCCCCCTCCCCCCGTTGGCTTTTGCAGCTGTAGAACCGCAAAAAATTTAAATTTTCGATTGCTGTGCCGCAATTTATAAAAGGTCAAATCACTCGATTGAATCTGCAGTCGCCCAGTCGAATGGGAAATACAACTTCAAAATTTTATGCAGTAACCTAATATATTAAACTAATGTAGTAACTTAATGTATTATTAGCCTTATGTATTAACCTAATGAGTGACATAATAAAAATGCAGTAACCTGAAATAACTTCGAACATTATGCAGTAACCTGGTATATTAGCCTTATGTAGAAACCTAATGAGTGACATAATAAAATGCAGTAACCTGATAAACTTAAAAATATTATGCAGTAACCTAATGAATTGACCTAATGCAGTACCATAAAGAGTAACTAATTGTGTAATCATGATGAACAAGAGACAACAAAGTTCTTTATTATGAAGATTAAGCATATGATCAAGCCCCATCAAGGTTACCAATTAAATATTTACAAAAACATTGCAAAGAAATAATTAATATTACATTGAATTTAAGAATCGTTTTTTACTTGGTTTTTAAAGACTTTCTTCTGATGTAATTTTAATTTATTATTATCGCAAGCAAATTTCAATTTTTCAATTACGATAAAGTTGTGCTCACGGAGCATAAGATCCTTAAAACCACAACTAAAATAGATGTAATAGTTTAATCGAGATAAGATAAGAGTTTATCATTTCGACGGGACAATTCTTTAGATCTAACTATCAAGTTGATAAAATCGAATACAAACTTAAGATTTAGTATAGTATATTTTTGATGTTACCAGTATATTGTTACGCACGCTCACCTTCTCAACTGTGCCACCAGGTATTTAAATATATACTAATAAATTATGAGTATTTCCAGTGGTATTAATTGTATATTCTGTTCATTTCATATAAGCTGGCCATCTATAAGAAATAATTTATGATAATAAAGCCCAATCTCGGACACAGAATAAAAGGTTTGTTTTTGATGTACTACTATTGATGCTAATTTTAAAGTTAAATTCTTTTTAATTCTAGATAATCTGATTCTTTAATCCAAGCATCGAAGTCAGTAAATTTTTTTTAAACTTACGTTAATATTGACAGATTAATTTGCTGTTCAGATTTATCAATTTTTTTAATCGTGGCACTTTTCGAGGATTCCATTCGCGATGGAAATGTAAGTAATATTCGGATTTTAGTGTTAACGGATATTAGTGTTAACGGATATTAGTGTTAACGGATATTAGTGTTAACGGATTTTAGTGTTAACGGATATTAGTGTTAACGGATTTTAGTGGTAACGGATATTAGTGTAAATTGTTTATTTTGCTTATTTACTAATATAATATATGCATTTTTTGGATCCTCATAAAAGTGTATTGGCGCAGTGTTTAATCTGGAAATTTGGATCCATCTGCATGCCCTTAATCCTACTTGTAATTTTTATTTTATACATTGTGCTTTATTAACATTATGTTCAATATTTTTCTCTGCTTCAATTTTCTGTAAACAAATTCGAACCGACAATTTTTTATCATAGTTTAAAAATTACATGCTCAGATAACAGTAAAGATCACTTAGCAAAATCTTTCACAAGCATATATACTTCTGTCATGAATCCCGTTTCTTGTAATGACGTGGACTTCACATCGTCAGCATCGACATCTATAGGTATCACTGTTGCAAGGTTAAGTATTAATGAACTGCAACATTTGTGGCAGAATAATCTGGCAAACTTGGCATTGCCAACATAAAAATGTTGTTACTGTTCTCAAGTTATGCATTAACTAACTTCAACATTTGCAGCAGAACTATATAGCAAATTTTGCGTCATCAAAAATGTTATCAGTGTTGTTAGGTTATGTATTGATGAACGCCAACATATACAAAACAATTGTCGACATCAAAAATTTTGTTGCTGTTCTCATGTCATGCATTAATAAACTTCAACATTTACAGCAGAACTATAAAGCAAATTTTTCATCACTTCCAACAAAAATGTTATCAGTGTTGTTAGGTTATGTATTGATGAACGCTAACATATACAACGCAATTGTCGACATCAAAAATTTTGTTACTGTTGTCAGAAAACGTTCCATCAAGGGCACTTGCTTCACCTTGCTCCTTGTCCTCGAAAGGCGAACTGACATTCAAAACAAAAATTATAACATGGAATTGTATTGTAAAAGAATTGTAAAAATTCAGGGACGTTACAAAAATTTTAACGTCCCTGAACAAAAGAAAAATTGTAACGTGGATCGTTTAAATAGAGCCCCTCGGACGCCAACGCGGTCAGTGCTGCATTGCACATATCAAACGCTGGAAGCAAACATGTCTGCGATCAAGGTAAGGAATATTATTCGTGATCATGATGTTTTGCAATTCAATTTTCATACTCATTTTTTTCGACCATTTTTTGTTATATAAACTTACATTCGAAAAATTGGAAGAAAATCATCCAAAGTTGACCAAAGCAGACCTACATATTCGCATTGCTTAGGGTAGACCATTAATTTTAAATTCACATTCCTGTTGCGGTATACAATAATTTTCTTCTTATTTTATTTAGTTAGTAATTTAATGATTATGGAATTCCATTCAAGTAACCTTGAAATTTGCGCGATTCACAGAACTTAGTTGATAGTTCGACGCCCTATTTCTTCAGTTATTATTATTCTTTAAACAACTAAGTATTATATCTTCCATATATAATAATATTATAATAATTTGAATCAAAAAAAGCTTGCGAAGCTCAATAAATTTCGGGTGGCAACATAATAAAATTCTCATTTAACATAATCAGAAAATTTACATAAACTACTACACCTACTTCGCATCGTAGCTGGAAAAAGGCATTCAATGAACCTAGCGATAAACTTGTCTATTTAAATGCCGGTTCAAAATTTTTGATGTGTCTCACCGGCATTGTAAAAACTCTTAGACGTCTGGTCTCTGCAGATACTTATTTATTTTGAATTTGCAGTACTCTGTATTTATTCTAAAAAAATCTTTAGGAATGCCTTTTTCAGTTCCACGAACATTTTATGAAGCTTTTTGAAGCAGATTGAATTTCAAGATTACTATGAGATACTACGCGAGATGTAAGTGCATGTACTTTGATTGGGATCCGAACAATTCTGCATTATCATTTGGTATTAAATTGTATTAATGTAAGTGTCCCAACACAAACTTCATTGCAACATGGATAATTACTAAGCAATAAGTTTAATATTTTATGCTTTTTTAGTGCATTTTCTCATTTATGGAAAAAATGCACTATTGTGCTCGCCATGTCCGTCCGTCTGTCCGTCCGTCCGTGACCTCGAGTTTTCGTCGACGAGAAAATGCGCTCTCTGTCACTCACTGCAGTGAGTACTGAGTTATATTTCTTCAACTGTGGTAGGCAAATTAGGAACAAGTTGAAAACTTCTAAAACTGTTATACTCCAATTGAGTTCGATGTCAACTGTCTTATCCAATATTATTATATATAGCCGACACTGGTATCCACTATTATTCTAGCCGGCACATTTTTCCACTATTATTCTAGCCGGCACTTTTTTTCCACTATTCTTCTAGCCGACACTTTTTTCCCGCACTCACGAAGGCCGATATGAGTGTCGTCAAAAAAAGGCAAAAATTGGGCTCAAAAAGTATTAGCCGCCATGGACCCTAAAAACCGGACCGCCAAAAAACCGGACCGAGCCTCTGTTTTAACCGTGACAACAGAGGCTCGATGTCAACCGATTATTGCTGTAGAAAAAACATTGCCAGTATTTTTGTAACGTGTTTCAAGAAGTTGAAGAGTGAAAATAAGTTGAAATTTTTTCCTAATTTACACATATGACCATGTACGAACTGACTTAAATAAATAAAAGGGGCGATCAATTTAGATCTCACCCATTAAGTAGGGAATCGAGTAAGAAAAATCCTGGAGGTATAGTATTATTATTGCATCGGGAAGAGGATCGTTGATCATGCGCAACAGATTCATTTATTTTTAGCGGATAATCGAAGTACTTACAGAGTAGAAAACGATCGACAAAATAATGAAATTTTACAAGTCTCTTCAGTTAAATAGTTTTACTTGGAACTCCATTAATTTTTGTGGTTAAATCAGCGGTAATGTTGAGCGAAGATGGAGTTTTTCAGATTCCTGTAAACGCTAAATTGATCAGGAACCCAAAATATTTATGATTATCCTTTTAGCGACCAATTTTCTTCGTGTCCAAAATACTATATTAAATACAATTTGAATTGCAAAATTTAATCAGAGAAAAATATTTGAAAGGCGACATATTTCTCGGTGTGGGCATGCAGCCTGGAATTAAACGCGATATTTGACCAATTGGGCAAAAGAGCTTCAAAGAAAAACAAAAAAAAATCCATTGTGAGAAGCGATATGATGACACCAGAGGATTTTTCTCCGTATGTAATCATCTCCATAGACAGGAAAATTGTACCTGATATACATTGCCGTGAAGAATTATGCAAGAATATTTGACATGTATATGCAAATTAATCATTATTCAAATTATGGGGCAAAAAATGAAACGTGAAATTATCAAAAAATGAGGCTCGATAATTTTTCATGTATGTGATATGATTTTCATGTATTTAACACAATTTATTTTTCTATTCGTGTTCTTCATTTTGTTCAATAACATTAAGGATCTAATTACGCCTTTATTTTATAGAAATCATTTAATGCCATGGGTGAATTCACTAATGTATAAAAGTGCCTTACTTTTTTTACACTTGTGCAATAAGTTGAGTTAAAACTTGTAATTTCTATCCTGCTTAGCAAAAAAAAAATAAATTTCTCGTTGATTTTCAAGAATTACCATAACCCCGTGCCTCTCAATTCCGTTAACTTGAAAATATCACCTGCAATTCTAGGGTAGTTCAAAGCAATTTTAGGTAAAAACAGCAAAATAATTTTTTTAACTTACATCGTTGGTTGAACTTTCGGAAATGTATATTTTTTGGCAGAGATACAGAGCACAGTACCTCTCTTTCTGTGTTTTTCTGAAGTTCAGCATGATAATTCTGTGTTTTTCTGAAGGTCAGCATGATAATACAACATAAAACATAAACAAATAAATCAATTGTCGGTAAATGCAAAAAAAAATCATCTTAAATTCGCATGTTTCCAGCATGTGTAATATCACCCTCGTATGTTTTTCAGGTTCAGTTCCTGCTTCTGTTGGTGGTGGCAGCCTTGTTGATGCTGTTGAATTCAACAGAAGCAGCACCTCGAGCAAGCCCGATCTTCTTCGGCAGGTCCAGCAATCAAGGACGAGACTCTCGTGAGAACATCTTCGAGACCATCGGCGATTTTCTGTTCCGGGGGTAATCGACGAGCGGGATTGTGCAAGTCATCCTGTGTAGCGACCGGCCGGCCTGTCAAGGAGAAGTGATATTTCTGATATTGCTGTTGGTGCTGAAATTTTGGATTGGACCAAGAGATAAATTACCTCAAATTCTTTCGAAGGTGATCATCGTGATTAGTTTTTTACAAAATTACTTATTGCACAAAGGTGTATCGGTGCAATTACAATGTATGACGGGAATTATATTACAAATTTCCCAAAGAAAATTCGTTGGTCAATTTTTTTCTATGTTTTTGCATTATGTGGCACGTGACTCTTCTGTTAGTGGCGCAGCAACTGCCAATGAAAAATGATGTATATCCGATTGTTCACTCCTTTTCTCATTAGATGAGACCATTAATTTCTATCAGACATAATTATCTTTATACGATTAAAATTCACCTAAACGACGTGAGGAAAGGTAATGGAAAAGGGGAAACAGAGTAACAAGAGCCAAACTATTAAAAAATTAAAAATAAAAGTATCGCTGTGATTGTAAGTTCTCAGAATTTTTTTCGTATATCGTGATTTATAATTACCTGTTCTTCACGTTGTTAAAACAAACATAAACAATTGGAATTGATATAAAATGATAACCAAACAAATTCTCTGATTTTTATTTTCACCTTATCCGAATATTTGCTTGAGATACCGTCGAGGCATGATTTCTGATGTTAAGCTCATTTTTCAAGTGGGCTTACAAAACTTAAGTTTTACAAATGTTGTAAATTGTGGTTAGTTAACTTTTGAATTTGGTTCCTTTGCTCAACGTCAAAATTTATGAAAAGAAAATAAAATACATGTTCTTGCAATTCATTTTAAAGATTTTGACCCTAATTTTCGGCTTCTGTGCTGTCTCAGTTCATAATAGCAAATCATAATATTGGCTCGCAACAGCTACAGACACAAGGCCGCCGTCGGCTGAGATTGGCGACTCTAGGTCCGCGTTTCTTGATGGGACTTTGATCGGTCCCTAATAAATTTACTGTCGTTCTAATATTAACACGATATTTTAATTGGTCACGACCCGAATAAAAATTAAGGGTGGTTCATCGATGATTATAGGTGGCGATAGCAGCTTACAGGTGGCATAACGGTGGGTGGCCAGATCTGTCGAAAACAGACAATAAAACACTAATAAATCGAGAGGGTGGCGAGTATAGGTGGGAGTCATTGATGAATCATCGATGATTTATAGGGTCTGAATCAACGATGGCACAGTGCAGACAAATCTCTTGTAAGCCACCGTTTGCCCAAACTACACAGTGCACGAAGGTATTTGTCACTGTTATTTATCTAACGCAGAGAGGTGTTATTGGGTTGCGGGTCATTCGAAATCAAAACGAGACCATGACCTCGTTCAGTGGGCTTGGCTTGCAAGATTGAATTCCGTTAAAGAATATCTAGCAGCAATTTGGTGTTAATTCGGTAATTACGAGGAAAATTTATACACAGAAGCAAGGTTTTCACAAATTTTTCCAGTCAAAGTGAAGCCACTGGGCATTAATCAGACTGCTCATGATATAAGTTGTCCGAAGAACAATAGAAAATTTTGCAGCTTTTGCAGTTTTTTATAAAATGACAGCGAATGAAAATTTTTTTGTTCACCTGAGATATTGAGTAAATTTATTGCGAATTTTGCGTATGCTTGAACTGGCGATCAACTGGAAATATTGCGATCAATTCAGACTAATTATTGTATCAATCAATATAAATTGTATGGATTGTCGGCAGATTTTCAGCCCCCGCGCGTAACCGACCAGCGGCAACCGCGGGCTCATCCGTTGTCGTTGATGATCGTATTATATTGTTGATGATTCAGCAGTTGCAGTTCAGTGCAAAATTCACTAGGACACAAAAATGTAACGTTTGCTTCGCATTTCACATCTTACAAAAACGGTCACTCGTGTTGAAATTATTGCAGTGAATTTGTAAATTTTTCTATACCACTGCAATTAAGAGATTTTTATGGACACATTTATATTATTATTTTTTCGAGTTTACCATTATCACATACACAGAAAACAACACTCGTACAAAAACGAGCTGTCGAGTCACAGAAAATGAAAAGGATATAGCTGTTAATCGTTACCTGCATTAAATTTAGATTTCTTCTGGACTCTGAAACTCGTGGAAGTCAAATGAATTCTAAATTGTATCAGAATTACGACGGAAAAATCGAAAAATTTTGTATAAAATATTCATATGTATTGGTTATAAATAACAGGAGGATTTTAAAACAGCCATCCTGCAGGCTGTGGCCCTGCAGTGACTCGTTTTCATACCTCACACTATCATTTATTGTATATTGTTCATATAATATTTATATAGTGCCACCAAATATTGTGAATTTCGTTTAGAATGCCCAATGAGGCAACATCAGCCAATCTTTATTATTAATCTTTATTAGCTTTTATTTATCTTTATTTATCAATCTTTGTTAGCTCTTGCCTCATTTTCTGTCTGCCGCCGTGGAGTTAACAGCTAAGGGGCAAGTTGCCACGTTCTTAATAATTCAATTTTTATAATGTAATTTAATATTTGGAAGTGTACCTGTCATAACTGAATCACCATGTGTATTTTCTGTATTCTTTTGATCTTGTTTTTCCACTGTGTTCATTTCATGACTTTTTGTCATGAATCGTTAAGCTTAATAATAACAGTTTACCAGTATTAAAAGTCCGAGTATAAATTCTGTTTTGCGTAATTTCAGTATATTAACTTCCATGTGAATTTCATGTTCTAATTATGTCCTTCTTCGAAGGTTTGTCTCTCTTCCGCGCACTATATTTTACAGTTTCCTCATGACATCTTATATCCCATTTTTTTACTCTTGGTCTTTTTTTTCTATTTACTGGGCCTTTTTCATACTCAAGTTTCAGTTGAAAAAACTTGGGAAACATGTAAAGAATTATGTGATCAAAAATAAAAGAAAAAGATTATAGGATGTATTAAAATTGAAATTTATATTCATGGTAATTCAGTTCAAACAACAAATTGCAAGAATAATCAATCGAACGACCAAGTTTAAAGTAAACACACAGTGGAGATAGAAAACAATTAATGGCCAGGTAAAAGAGAAGCAGCATAAAAACTATTTTATTAACAATTTCAAGCGAAAAATAACTTTGTGAGTGTTGATACGACAAGGATTTTAGACTTTAAAGATATCCTGTGGATCGTGGAAAGTAAATTCATAACCACGTTCTAAAATACGTGTAGCGAAATTGCTAATTATTAGCGTGATTCCAATCATCATCCAATGTGGAGATATCTTGCACACTGAACATATCGATCAATTTGTGATTATTATCAAACTATTCTCTGTAAAGAAATTTTGAACCCATACGCACTATTTTTGCTTTGTCTTAAAATATTTTTAATATTCGTGCATTGAAATGAAATTTAGACAAGCACTAGGGCCACTTTATCATTAAAATAATATGTAAAAAATATAAAAAGTGAAAAATATTACAATGGAAATTGTTAGAATCTATCCATGGACGCATTATAATGATATTTATCTTAATTTCTAATAGGATAGAAAATATTAACTTTTAAAAATCCATGAAATGCAAAAAAATTTTGCATTTCATTTTTTGCATCAAAAATTTCATTCGAAATTGGAATTCTCCCAATATTGATTTAATTTGATTTGAAGTACTAGCAACGGAAATATTAGTTTTTAACGTCAAATTGTCATCTTCAGCACATTTTGAGAGAAATAATTTAAAATTAAAGACACTTGCTGTAAAACACATGCTGTGAGACACATGCTGTCACTGTTGTTTGTAAGACACATGCTGTAAGACACATGCTGGAAGACGCATGTTGTAAGACACATATGCTGTAAGACACATGTTGTAACAGAACACACATGCTGTAAAACATGTGCTGTTAGACACATGCTCTAAGACACATGTTCTACGACACATGCTCTAAGACACTTGCTGTCACTCCTGTGAGGTTAAGTATTCATAAACTCCAACATATGTAGCAGAATTATCCTGCGGACTTTGCATTACCAACATGAAAAATATCGTTACTGTTCTCAAGTTATGCAGAGATAAACCTCAACATTTACAGCAGAACTACTAAGCGAATTTCGCGTCGCTTTCATCGGGAATGTAATAACTCGTGTTGGGTTATGCATTGATGAACGCCAACACTTTTGCCAACATCAAAAACAGTTGATGTTGGCAAACTGTTCCTACTGTTGACAGGAAGCGTTCCATCAAGGCCACATGCTCCCACCTTGTATCTTGTCCTCGAAACTAGCGCTGACATTTAAACGTCCCTGAACAAAAGGAAAATGAGTCGTGGACCGTTTAAATAGAGTCCCTCGGTAGCCAACGGTTAGTGTTGCATTACACATATCATAAGCTGGAAGCAAACATGTCTGCGATCAAGGTAAGAAATATTATATGTGATTATGGTATTTAGCAGTTCAATTTTTAAACATTTTTTTTTGCTTCAATATATTTTTTGTTAAAATAAACTTGCATTAGAAAAATTAGAGGAAAATCATCCAAAGTTGAGCAAATATGTTCCAAATATTCGCACTGCTCAGGCCAGTAATGATAGTGGTATTCAAAAATTTTTCACGCATTTAATGTAGTTAGAAGTTTATTGATTAAGGAATTCCATTTAAGTAATCTTGAAACTTGTGCGACTCACAGAAATTAGTTAATAGTTTAAAGACATTTTTCTCGAGTTATTGTTTTTGCATTATCTTTTTTGAAAAATTATATATTATATCTTGATAAATAAAACTAATATAGTAACAATTTGAAACAACTATGAAATAACAGCTTGCAAAGCTTGGTGGAATTTGGATGGCAATATAATAAAATTTCAATTTAAAATAATCAGAAAACTGATATTAACTAACTACACCTAATCCCGTATCGTACCTCTTTAAATAGGCATTCAATGAACCGAGCGATAAACTTGATTATTTAAATGTCAATTAAAAAATTGAACGTGTCTCACCGGCATTGTGGACATGTCCACACATGTCGTCTCACACAACTCTTACATGTCCGTCTAGCCTCTGCTGAGACAAATTTATTTTGAATTTGCAGTACTCGGTATTCATTCTAAAATATTCTTTCATAATGCCTTTTTTCAGTTTCACAAACATTTTTATAAAGCTTTTTGAAGCAGATTTAATTTCAAGATTAATATATGAGACAAGCGGGATGTAAGTGCATGTACTTTGACGTGAAACCGATCAATTCTACATTATCAATAGGTATTAAATAGTATTAATATGAGTCAAACAATACAAACTTCATTGAAACATAGATAAATACTATGCAATGTGTTTAATATTTTGAATTGTGTATGTAAATTAGGCTCAAGTTGAAAATTTTCAAAACTGAAATACTCCAATTGAGTTTGACGTCAACCTATTCTGAGAAATTCAGAAAAGTCTTTTGCGTTTTAAATTTCATAATAATCTGTAATGGATCTACAGCTGTTCTTAGTCAGTCTTGGATTTATCCACTATTATTTTAGCCAACATTTTTTTTGCGCACGCGTGCACAAAGGCCGATTTGAATTGTCGTCGAAAAAAGAGAAAAATTAGGCATAAAAATATATGCCTTCATGGACCCTAAAATCCGGACCAACAGATTCACGTTCTCGCCCCCAAGGTCGACAACAGTGGCTCAACGTCAACCGATTATTGCTGTAGAAGAAAAAACATTGCTGATATTTTTGTAACGTGTTGCACTAAGTTGGAGAGTAAAAATCGTTGAAATTTTTTCCTATTTTTCATTTATTACTATGTCCAAAACTGATTTGGATAAATGCATATGGGCGATAAATTTAGATCTCACCCATTAAATAGGAAATCGAGTAATGAAAATCCTAGAGGTATAGTATTGCGCTGGGCAAAGGATCGTTGATCATGCGCCACAGATTTATTTATTTATAGCGGATAATAGAAATACTTAAAGAGTAGAAAACGATCGACAAAACAATAGAATTTTATGCGAAGTCTATCCAGTAAAATAGTTCTAAACTCTATTAATTTTTGGGGTTAAATTAGCGGCATTTTCGAGCGAAAATTCAGTTACTCTACTTGAGTAACTGAACGCTTGAGTAAAGTAACGCTAAATTGAGCAGGAACCTAAAATTGTTTTGATTGTCCCTTTAGCGATTAATTTTCTTGTTTGTTCAAAATACCACATTGCATTAGATTTAAATTGCAAAATTTAAACATAGAAAAATATTTGAAATGCGATGTATGTGTCCATGTGGGCAGAAAACAGCCTGGTATTAAAAGCGATATATGTTCAATTTTACAAATGAGCTTCATACAAAAACAAAAAAAAATCTCCATTGTGAAAAGTGACAGACGCCAAAGGAATTTCTCCGCATATAATCAAATCCATAGATAAAAAATATAACTCAGTACTCACTGCAGTGAGTGACAGAGCGCGCATTTTTTCGGCGACGAAAATGTGAAGTCACGGACGGACATCGCGAGCACAATAGTGCATTTTTTCCATAAATGAGAAAATGCGCTAAAAATCGTACCTGATTTACATTGCCGTGGAGGAATTATGCGATAATATTTGGCATGTAGTATATGCAAATTATATTAGCTGAATTCAATCGTAGTGTAGCTCCCATTTTATAATTTTAATGGAAAATTTTTCTCTGCACTTTCATTTTTCATATAATAAGCAGTAAAGGATTGATACTTTTTTGACCTTAACTTGAAATCATGCTCGACGCATGACAAATGGAGTCCGTGTCTATTTATTGTTCATTGCTTGCAATTTGTTTATGTTAGACAAGAAAAAATCTTTACTAACTGTTCATAATTAATAAAAAACTATTTTATAAAAATATCTCCCGACGGATTCAGTGACTCTAGCGCTTTGAACAGACATCCAAGTTAAATTGAGGATATTTATAGGCTTCACTTGTTTGAGTATCAGCGAGTATTTCAACATAGGCAACATTAGAAAACATCAAAGGGATGAATTCACCGATGCAAATTTAAAATAATGTTCATTAATATATTGTAATTATTATGAATTTTTATCTAAGGAAGCCCAATGCACCCAACATCTCACAACTAGTAGAACTTTTATCATAAATTATATATATTATTTTTGAAAATTTAATAGTAATAGCACGGACTAGAGTACTATCATTATTCTAATAAATAAATTTAAGATCCTAAGTTTACTGATTTGTTGAAAATAATCATATAATAAGTTTACTGTTAGCTTTCAAATTACTTAGTACAGTGAACCTCCAAAAAATATTATTTATTGCCATTCGTTTACAAAAAATAAGTAAACAACATTTGATTTTTGTTATCGTTTTCTTTTTAACAATAATTTTTTCTTACCTTGTGGGCAATCCCTTGAGAATACCCGAGGTTTTTGAAGATAGATTTCAAATGAGATTACAATCACACATTTTTACTCTATGCTCTTCTAATTCCTACACGTTCTTATTCGTTTCCTGCGATCGTGTTGTTGTATTGTAAAATATGTAATTAATATTCATTCAATTATAATGTCATAGGACTCACAGAATCATTATTCAAATTATGGGGAAATATTTGAGACTTTAAATCATTAAAATATGAGGCTCGAAAATTTTTCAAGTATGTGATATGATTTTTAGGATTTGACAAAATTTTGTTTTTTATTCGTGTACTTCATTCTTTTAAATAACGTTGAGCATTTAATTCTGCCTCTATTTTTTCAAAATCATTTAATGCCAAGGGTGAATTCTGCAATGTATAAAGTACCTTTGTACTTTTTTACACTTGTGCTCTAATTTAAGTTAAAACTCTGAGTTTCTATCTTGTTTAGACAAAAAAAAGTCTCGTCTATTTTCAGGAATAACAATTTCTGGCCAGTCAATTCTATTAACGTGAAATTGCCAACGGCAATTCTGTGATAGTTGTAAGAAATTTTAGAACCAAACTGCAAAACTATTGGAAATATATAATTTTTGCAAATACACGGAGCACAATACCTCTCATTCAGATTTTTATTTTGCATCAAGGTCAGCAAAATAATTTTTACGATCCTTACAACTTAAAATATATACAAATGAATCAACAGACGTTATATAATAAAAAATTCATCTTATATTCGCACGCATCCTGTAAGTATAATCTCTCCCTCGTATATTTTCCAGATGCAGTTCCTGTTTCTGTTGGTGGTGGCAGCCCTGTTGATGCTGTTGAGTTCAACAGAAGCAGCACCTCGAGCAAACCCATTCCTGTTCGGCAGGTCCTCCAGTCGAGGACGAGACTCCCGCGAGAGCATCTTCGAGACCATCGGTGATTTTCTGTTTGATTGGTAATCGACGAGCGGGATTGTGCAAGTCATCCTGTGTAGCGGCCGGCCTGACAAGAAGTGATATTTCTGATGTTGCTGTTACGGTGCTGAAACTTGACTTGGACTCAGATATAAATTACTTCCAATTCATTCGAAGGTTATCATTGCAATTCGTTTTTTATTATATAACTTATAGCACAAAATTTTATCGGTGCAATTATTTTGTATGATAGGAATAATATTGCAAATTCTCCGAAGAAAATTCTTTGGTAAATATTTTTCTATTTTTTCGCATTCGTAAAGAAATGACTCTTCTATTAGTGGCGCAGCAATTACCAATGAAAAAGGTGGCATATCCGATTATTTACTCCTTTTTTCATTAAATGAGACCATTAATTTCTATCGGATCTAAATATCTTTATACGATTGAAATTTGCCTAAACTTCGTGAGAATATGTAATGGGGAAGAGGAAACAGAGCAAAAAGAGCGAAAATATTAAAAATAAAAGTTTCGCTTTGGTTGTATGTCCTCAGAATTGTTTTCGTATATCATGATTCATAATTACCTATTAGAAGTATTTTTCAGGCAACCGCTCTAGGTTATTCTCGGTTAAAGAGTGTAGTAAAATCGGGGTAAATGACCGTTAACTCATGATTCGGGAGTAATTGCTTAATTTTGTTGGGCAAGATTCATGATCGGTAGACTGTTTATGCAGATTTGGGGGTAATTGTTCGTAATAATATTGAAGGATCAGGGGTAATTGGTTAATTTTGTTGGGTAAATGATTGTGGGTAAATGATTGGTAAACTATAATTTAAGCTGTTTATGGAAAATGGCGCCATGCGCTCGGTTATGTAACTACTGAGGCTTGATAAGTTTTCCTGTATGTGATATGATTTTCATGTATTTAACAAAATTTTGTTTTCCATTCGTGTACTTCATTTTGTTAAATTACGTTAAAGATCTAATTACGCCTTTATTTTTCAAAAATCATTTAATGCCAAGGCTGAATTCTCTAATGAATAAGGCACCTTACTTTTTTAAACATGTGCAATAATTTAAGGTAAAGCTTGCAATTTCTATCTTGCTTAGACAAAAAAATATTTGGTTGATTTTCAAGAATTACCATAACCCCGTGGCTTTCAATTCTATTAGCTTTAAATTATCACCTACAATTCTGTGATAGTTCGAAGCAATTTTAAGTCAAAACTACGAAAGAATTTTCTTTGATTTATATCAGTGTTAAACTTTGAGAAATATATTTTTTTATGCAAAACTACAGGGCATACTACCTCGCATTCAGCGTTCTTTTTTCTTCAAGTTCAGCAAAATAGTTTTTACTATCCCAACAACTTAAAATATAAACAAAAAATCAACTGTCGTTATATGCATATAAATCATCTTTTATTCGCATGTTTCCTGCAAGTATAATCTCACCCTCGTATATTTTCCAGATGCAGTTCCTGTTTCTGTTGGTGGTGGCAGCCCTGTTGATGCTGTTGAGTTCGACAGAAGCAGCACCTCGAGCAAGCCCGATTTTCTTCGGCAGGTCCACCAATCAAGGACGAGACTCCCGCGAGAACATCTTCGAGACCATCGGCGATTTTCTGTTCCGGGGGTAATCGACGAGCGGGATTGTGCAAGTCATCCTGTGTAGCGGCCGGCCTGCCAAGAAGTGATATTTCAGATAATGCTGTTGGTACTGAAATTTTTGGATTGGACCAAAAGATAAATTACTTCAAATTCTTTCAAAAGGTGATCATTGTGATTAGTTTTTTATAAAATTACTTGTTGCACAAATATTTATCGGTGCAATTATAATTTATGACGGGAATTATATTACAAAGAGATTTTTTTAGTATAATTCTTTCTTTTTTTATTCCCGAAAAAATTCTTTGGTAAATTTTTTTCTATGCTTTCGCATTAGTAAAGAAATTAATCTTCTGTTAGTGGCGCAGCTATTAGCAACGAAAAAAGAGGTAAATCTGATTATTTACTCCATATCTCATTAAATGAGACCATTAATTTCTATCGGACATAATTACCTTTATACGAATAAAATTTGCCTAAACGACGTGAGAAAAGGTAATGGAAAAGAAGAAGCAGAGTAAGAAAAGGCAAAATATTAAAAAATTGAAAATGCAAGTATCGCTGTGATTGTAAGTTATCAGAATTTTTTTCGTATATCGTGATCAATAATTACCTATTCTTCACTTTGTTACAACAAACATAAACAATTGGAATTTCACTGTAATTTATCTAACGCAGAGAGGTGTTATTGGGTTGCGGGTCATTCGAGATCAAGACGAAAGCATGACTTCGTTCTGTGGGTTTGGCTTGCAAGTTTGAATTCCGTTAAGAATATTTAGCAGCAATTTAGCGTGAATTTGGTAGGTACGAGGAAAATTGATAGACAGAAGCAAGGTTTTCACAAAATTTTCCAGTCAAGTGAAGCCTCTGGACATTTCTCAGACTGCTCATGATATAAGTTGTCCGAAGAACAATGGAAAATTTTGTCGCAAAAATATAGTTTTTCATAAAATGACAGCGAATAAAAATTTTTTATGTTCACCTGAGATATTGAGTAAGTTTATCGCGAATTTTGCGTATGCTCGAACTGGCTCTCCTGGAAATATTGCGATCAATTCAGACTAATTATTGTATCAATCAATATAAATTGTATGGATTGTCGGCAGATTTTCAGCCCCCGCGCGTAACCGACCAGCGGCAACCGCGGGCTCATCCGTTGTCGTTGATGATCGTATTATATTGTTGATGATTCAGCAGTTGCAGTTCAATGCAAAATTCAAAAGGGCACAAAAATGTAACGCTCTCTTCGCATTTCCCATCTTACAAAAACGGTCACTCGTGTTGGAATTATTACAATGAATCCGTCACTTTTTCTTACACCACTACAATCAAAAGATTTTTTTGGATACATTCATATTATTATTATTTTAAGTCTACCATCATCACATGCACAGAAAACAGGAGTCGTACAGAAAACGAGCTGTCGAGTCACAGAAAATGAAAATGATATAGCTATTAATCCTTACCTGCATTAAATTCAGATTTCTTCTGGACTCTGAAACTGGACTCTGAAATTTTTTTTAATATTCTTACGTATAGGTCGCATATAAATAACGAGAGGCTGCTGCATGGATTTTAAAACAGCCGACCTGCAGGCTGTGGCTCTGTAGTGATTCGTATTCATAACTCGTACTATCATCCTTGTGACTGTTATTAAATAATTTTATTCAACCTTCAAACTCGTGATTATCAACCTATGTAACTACGTATATGTAACTTAGTTATCTTGATCTCGATTGTTATTTCGGATTTTATCAATTTCATTATTAATCCATTATAAAAATATCCAGTCAGTAAATCATCAATTCTCAAGCACGAATAACACTAGTGTAAAATCTGAATGATAAAAAGTTAAGTCAATGTCGAAATGCTTTTATGTTTAATTAGTGCTATCAAATATTGTGAATTTTGTTTAGAATGCCCAGTGAGTCAATCACACACAATAGCGGCAATTTCTGTCTGCTACCGTGGAGTTAACAGCTAAGGGGAAAGTTGCCACGTTCTTTAGAATTTAATTCTTTTAATTTAATTTTTAGTTTACATTCGCAAACGAATGTAAACTGGACAGATTTGAAGAAAATTTTGAATATAAATTCTTAACTATCCAACGGTGGTGTTTAGCTTGTGAAAATTTTTTATCTATTGCCTTCGTTCGTGAGTTTTTATTCACTTCACCCTCATTCGTGATTTAAACAACAATACGCACTTAGATTCGCAGTGAACAAGAAATTTCTTCTAAAACACTGAACAGATTTGAGCGAAACCTTGTATGTAAATACTTATCCTCCAAACAGTGATGTTTACCTCGTGACAATTTTTTTCGATTTTGTCTTCGTTCGCAAGTATTACGGATATACGGAGAAACGACCGTTATTTTTGAGGCCGATTTTTGAATTTGCATTGACCAAGAGCCGTATACGTAAAGCCGTATAACTCGCAAACGAAGGCAAAATTTTGGCTCGTTTCGCCATATTTTGGCTCGTTTCGAATGCAGGTGAAATTCAAAAAATTTTTACGTACTAAACATCACCGTAAGGTCCTAATGAATACGCGCACCAAGTTTCATCGAGCTACGTTCATTACTTTGGGAGATATTCCTTGTTCACTGAAATCGGAGACCAGCCGTGAAACCAGCCGTGAGACCGGACGCGAGACCGGCCGCGAGACCTGCCGCGAGACCAGCCGCAAGTCCGGTCGTAAATTTGTCCGAGACGTTGGCTTAATTATGTACAATTCACCTGCGAACCTTTATGTATGTCAACATTAAATATAGTGAATATAAAGTAAATATAATCCGCATTGTAAGCCACTTTGCTAAAGTCCAGTCATAATATTCATAATATCTGATAATTTTGTAATAGTTTTACGTTCTGGTAATAACGAATATTAGTATTTTGTAATTCACGATGATACAGATTCTGTTACGCAGTGCTAATTTAAAACACTTCGGCAATTTAACTAAACACTTTGGCATGACACCCCACGCCACGCATTCGATTTTCTGTCGCGCTAACAAAAGGTTCTTTCTCTTGCGTTCTGGTAAAAATACCTAATCCACTGAGTGAATGCATGTAAACGTTAATAAATGTAATATATGTATTATAGAAATATGTTCATTTTGTACTTAAAAGTAAAACGAAAATTTTTACATAATAGCTAGATCCTGCTTAGAAATTGTATGCCGACCAACCTTAGCCTTAGGGGCTAGTTAAGTGACTGAAATCTGATTCTGTTTAGTAAATCAAATGAAGTTGAAGCATTAATCTCAGCTGATATTCCCTTGCTAGAGTGAAGTTATCAGTGAAACTATTTGTAATAATTTTATGAGAGGAAGTGTTAGTAGATTGGATAATAGTGGATTAAATCTCATATCCTTTGAGAATCATCTTTGTTGCTTTGGGAACATTTATCGTTAAGCGTAATAATAATGGTTTACCAGTATTAAAAGTTCGAACCTAAATTTGTTTCGCGTAATTTCAGAATACTAACTTCCATGTGAATTTCATGTTCTAATTATGTCCTTCTTCGAAGGTTTGTCTCTCTTCCGCGCACTATATTTTACAGTTTCCTCATAACATCTTATATCCCATAACCTCCTTATACTTGCGCTGATTTTATCTGATCGATTCTGCCATCTTTTCACGCCTCATAACTGAGTCAACTTCTGGCCCATCTACCAGAATAAACTAGCCTGAATATTTCTTCAGAGCTTTATTATCCTACCTACCAGTAGAACCTCTAAATTCCTATGATAGCCGCGACTCCTTTCAACATCAAGAGCCCCACACAGCGTCGCTGATGCTATTGCTACAAATGAAAAAAACATTGCGCTGCAGAAATTCTTCGCATGAGATTTCTAAGCGTGGATTCTTTGCGGAAGATTAATTAAGGTTATGCCTGTTTAATTATTATTTTAAAATATTTATTTAACGAATCCTTTTGTACTTGGCGAAAATTGATTGAACATTTACATGTATCATGAGATTTGATCGAGCCCGAATCAAGTTATTCGTAATCGTTATTGAACAGTCGTATATACTAATAAATAGGTTGTTATTAACACCAGCCTAATCCTTCAATTTAGATGAGATAAGGTGCGAGTGAAACTTTGACGGTAGAAATTTAATTTTGCTCGCTGATAAAAATAATCTCATTCTCATTGCATGCACGCTTTCTTGAATAGCAATAAATAATATTGATTCCTATTGAGATTTATTTAAAACTTTTTAACACTAGTGTCCCAGAGACCACACCCTCTTCTATATTGACAAACCTGGATTCTCATAGATCGACCAGCGGCAACTGATGGATAACCATATAATCATGCGAGCCTTGGAGACCTTCAAACCGGTTTTTTACTCTTAACTTTTTTTTCTCTTTACTGAGCCTTTTTTCATACTCAAGTTTCAGTTGTAAAAACTTGGAAAACCTGAAAAGAATTTGTGATCAAAAATGAAAGAAAAAGATCAAGAGATGAATTAAATTTAAAATTTAAATGTATGGGATTTCAGAATAAGCAACAAAATTACATGAATAATCAATCGAACGACCAAGTTAAAAGTAAACACACAGTGGAGATCGAAAACAATTAATGGCCAGGTAAACGCGAAGCAGCATAAAAACTTTTTTATTAAAAATTTCAAGCGAATAATAACTTTATTAGTGTTAATACGACAAGGATTTTAGACTTTAAAGATACTCTGTGAACCGTGGAAAGTAAATTCATAACCACGTTCTGAAATAAGTGTAGCGAAATTGCTAATTATTAACGGGATTTCAATCATCATACAATGTCGAGAATATCTTACACACTGAACATATCGATCAATTGGTAATTATAATTAAACTATTCTCTGTGAAGAAATTTTGAACGAATACGCACTATTTTTACTTTTGTCTTATAATATTTTTAATATTCGTGCATTGAAGTGAAATCTATACAAGCACTAGGGCCACTTTATCATTAAAATAATATGTAAAAAAATATAAAAAGTGAAAAATATTATAATGGAAATTGTTAGAATATATCCATGGACGCATTATAATGATATTTATCTTAATTTCTAATAGGATAAAAAATTATTAACTTTAATTCATTCGATTATTTTTGTTATTAAAATCCATTCCTGGATTTTTGCATTTCATTTTTTGCATCATAAATTGCATTCAAAATTGGAATTCTCCCAATATTGATTTATTTTGTTTTGAAGTACTAGCAACTGAAATTTTGTAAAATTTCTATTCCTTTAGTTTTTTTAAATTACTTCATGCTCAATTCAGTAACAATTCCCGGTCGTTGAGTCACTAGAACACAATAGAATATTAGTTTTTAACGTCAAATTGTCATTTTCAGCACATTTTGAGGGGATTAAATCAAAATTAAAGACACTTGCTGTACGACACATGCTGTAAGACACATGCTGTCGCTGTTGTGAGACACATGCTGCAAGATACATGCTGTACGACACATGCTGTAAGATACATGTTGTAAGACACATGGTGTCACTGTTGTAAGACACATGCTGTAAGACACAGGCTGTCACTGTTGTAAGACACATGCTGTAAGACACATGCTGTCACTGTTGTTAGACACATACTGTAAGACTAATGTTGTAAAACACATGCTGTAAGACATCCCAGTGACTGCATGGGTGGCAAAAATACTAGTTTATAGATCACGTATGAAAATTTTTTATGATTTTTTGAGTTCGTAAAAAGAAGTTTACCGTGGGGGAACCAATTCTCCTATCGTATTTATAATGCTGAAGCACTTGAAACCTCAGCACTGCTCTGAAAAATCGTCTGGAGAGCGGACAGTTCACTGCGGAAACCGTGAGATAATACCAAGAACAATGAAAGCACTGGTAAGTTGTACGGCTAAATACGGTTTTGCACGATTTTCTAAATATGATGGTGATCCAGATGATTCTGTACAATAGTTTATTGCAGTCTGTGTGTAAATAAATGAAGTGAACTATGCGTCGCGTATATATACATACTAAATGTAATGTACATAATAAATCGTATATAGTAAATGCAAATGACCTAAACTATACGTCGTGCATTATAACCTAGGAAGATGTCAAAAGTACACAAATAAAGTGACAGTAATACATGAATTCGGATTACGGAATTGCTTCTAAAAATTTGGTGAGCATCATTTAGTGACCATATTTGGTTTATAACCGAGACACCGATAAATTGGATGTTATACACTATCTATGAGTAATATATTGAATATTGACTATTAATTTATGTTACTATTATCACTATATAAATATTTAGGCTGTTATTTCTATAAATAGCTCTCTATGAGATTTGTTTTTAATATTGAATTTGACCAAAAATAAAGGTGGTTCGTTAATTTTTGACTGGCTATTCTGAATAAATAGTATAAATATATGAATACCTAATATTTCCGCGTGCATTTATTATTAATTTAAATCTTCATAAGTATATGAAGGTCTGTCAGTGCAGAATATCAAACTAAGTAACAATATTTCCCTTATTAATCATAACATAGACACTTTTATGATACAACACAAGAATTCGTCTATTGATGTGGATAATAAAATGTATACAAATTAATAAAAAATTAGGCTTTACAGTTTTTCATTTATGTGATATGATTATCATGCATTTAACAATATTTTGTTTTCTATTCGAGTACTTCATTTTTTTAATAATGTTGAGGATCTAATTATGCCTTTATTTTTTCAAAAATCATTTAATGCCAAAGGTGAATTCTGTAATGTATAAGGTACCTTAATTATTTTATTCTACACTTGTGCTCTAATTTAAGTTAAAACTTAGAATTTCTATCTTGCTTATGCAAAAAAAATACATTACTCGTCGATTTCCAAGAATTACAATGGCCCAGGGACTGTCAATTCTATCAACATGAAATTGTTACCGACAATTCTGTGATAGTTTAAAGCAATTTTAGATCACAACTACGAAAGAATTTTCTCTGATTTATATCATTGATTAAACTTTCGGAAACTTATATTTTTTTCTAAAATTACAGAGTACCTCTCATATAGCATTCTTTTTTCTTCAAGGCCAGCAAAATTATTATTACACTCCTTACAATTTAAAACATATACAAATAAATCAACTATCGTTAAATGTAAAACAAATTCACCTTTTATTCGCATGCTTCCTGCAAGTATTGCAGTTCCTGTTTCTGTTGGTGGTGGCAGCCCTGTTGATGCTGTTGAGTTCAACAGAAGCAGCACCTCGAGCAAACCCATTCCTGTTCGGCAGGTCCTCCAGTCGAGGACGAAACTCCCGCGAGAGCATCTTCGAGACCATCGGCGATATTTCTCATTAATGGAAAAATGCACTATTGTGCTCGCCATGTCCGTCTGTCTGTCTGTCTGTCTGTCTGTCCGTCCGTGGCCTCAAGTTTTCGTCGACGAGAAAATGCGCTCTCTGTCACTCACTGCAGTGAGTACTGAGTTATATTTTTTGTTTGATTGGTGATCAACGAGTCGGACTGTGCAAGTCATCCTGTGTAGAGACCGGCCTGACAACAAGTGATATTTCTGATATTGCTGTTAGTGCTGAAACTTGAATTGGACTCAGAGATATATTACGTAAAATTCTTTGGGAAGGGATCATTGTCATTTTTATTTTCTATATAATTATTTATTGCACCAAAATTTATTGGTGAGATTATATTGTATGATGGGAATTATAGTACAAATTCTCCGAAGAAAATTCTTTGGTCAATATTTTTCTATTTTTTCGCATTGGTAAAGAAATGACTTTTCGGTTAGTGTCTAAATTTGCCTAAACGAAGCGAGAAAATGTAATGGAAAAGAGGAATCCGGCCTGCCAAGAAGTGATATTTCTGATATTGCTGTTGGTGCTGAAACTTGAATTGGACTCTGATATAAATTACTTCCAATTCTTTCGAAGGTTATCATTGTAATTATTTTTTTATAATATAACTTATTGCACAAAATTTTATCGGTGCAATTATAATGTATTATGGGAATGATATTACAAATTCTGCGAAGAATATTCTTTGGTAAATATTTTTCTATGTTTTCGTATTCGTAAAGAAATTACTCTTCTGTTAGTGGAACAGCAATTACCAATGAAAAAGGGGCATATCCGATTATTTACTAATTTTCTCATTAAATGAGACATTAATTTCTATCGGATCTAAATATCTTTATACGATTAAAATTTGCCCAAACGTCATGAGAAAATGTGATGGGAAAGAGGAAACAGAGTAAAAAGAGCGAAAATATTGAAAAAATTTAAAAATAAAAGTTTCGCTTTGACTGTATGTTCTCAGAATTTTTTTCGTATATCATGATTTATAATTACCTATTCTTCCCATTGTTACAACAAACTTAAACAATAGGAATTGACATAAAATACTAACAAAACTATTTCTCTGATCTTTATTTTCACCTTTTTCGAACATTTGCTTGAGTTATTTACCATCTAGGCATGATTTCTGAGGTAAAGCTCATTTTCCAAGTTGGCTTACAGAACTTAAGTTTTACACATGTTGTAAATTGTGGTTAGTTTTCATCTAAGAATTTTTAAAATTATTTGACAAAGTAAACTTCTGAGTTTAGTTACTTTGCTGAACGTCACAATTTATAAGAAAATTTAAAATACTTGTTCTTGCAATTCATTTTAAAAATTTTGTTCCTAGTTTTTGCCTACTGTGTTGTCAGGGTTTATAACACCCAATCAAAATATTGGCTCGCAGCAGCTCTCGATGCAAGGCCGCCGTAGTCTGAAATTATCGACTCTAAGTCAGCGTTTCTTGATGGGACTGTGCTCGGTCCCCAATAAATTTTCTGTCGCTCTAATATTAACAGGATATTTTAAGTGACCCCACTAAAAATTATCCACAATTAAAAAAACTGCGCTGCAACTTCTCCACGCGACATCATTTCTTCTCGCTTCGAATCACCGACATGTGGAACAGCCTTCCCGATGACAGCGTTGGCGCTCCAAGTATGAACGCGTTCAAGAACAGACTAGATAAAGCTATAGAAAAATATATGTTCAGACTTGAAATGCCTAGCACCATATCGAACCCGGTGGATGTCTAGTAGCTATTTCAAACTATCATCAGTCATGAAAAGATCAGGTCAAATGACACGAGTTTAGATCTGTGAACAAGTCACGAAAAGTACAAGAATCGGCGACAGGCCACATTAGGCCTACGCTTCAGCGCCGACATCACTATGATATGTTATGTTATGAAAGCGTTCATGAACCATATATCCAAGAAAATAAATTTTCTCATGCAGAAAAAACTATGATTGATGAGTAAATTCAGATTTAAACATCCCAAGATTGTGCTGGGACGGGTCTTTCTGTGCTTGCCTGCATTTCTTTGTAAGCTCAGTAAGCAATATGATGCGAAAATAATTCAAAACAAGTGTAATTATTCGGACATCCAAGTAACTCGGCAAAGGTGAACCTTCGAATGACGCCTAGCATTGTAGTTCCATGCGCTGCTATAATAATTCTTTGATTCCAATTCACACGAATGCATTACACAATACACATAACCGTCTTTAAAAAATAGGCGATCAACTTGCCAAAATTAATTTGGGGTTGCTATGATTTATTTTTCAGGATTTTAGTTTATCCAAAATGAAAAACTTTTCTTGACTCAATTATACATGAACTTTTTGAACACGTGCAGCCCCAACACTGGGCAAAGATGTTGGTTGATGTCAGCAGCCGGATATAGAGGTTGCTGACAAACCAGCTTCCCAGTGACTGCATGGGTGGCAAAAATACTAGTTTATAGATCACGTATGGAAATTTTTTTTATGATTTTTTGAGTTCGTAAAAAGAAGTTTACCGTGGGGGAACCAATTCTCCTATCGTATTTATAATGCTGAAGCACTTACAACCTCAGCACTGCTCTGAAAAACCGTCTGGAGAGCGGACTGTTCTCTGCGGAAACCGTGATATAATACCAAGAACAATGAAAGCACTGGTAAGTTATACGGTCTAATACGGTTTTGCACGGTTTTCTCCGTATGATGGTGATCCAAATGATACCATACAACAGTTTACTGGTCTGTGTGTAAATAAATGAAGTGAACTATGCGTCGCGTATATATACATACTAATGTAATGTACATAATAAATCGTATATAGTAAATGTAAATGACCTAAACTGTACGTCATGAATTATAACCTAGGAAGATGTCAAAAGTACAATGATAAAGTGACAGTAATACTTGAAATCGGATTACGGAGTTGCTCCTAAAAATGTGGTGAGCATCATTTAGTGACCATATAAGGTTTATAACCGAGACACCGAGAAATTGGATGTTATTCACTATCTGTGAATAATATACTTGATATTGACTCTTAATTTATGTTACTATTATCACTATATGAATATTTAGGCTGTTATTTATAATTGCTCTTTATGAGATTTGTTTTTAATATTGATTTTGACCAAAAATATAGATGGTTCGTTAATTTTTAAATGGCTATTCTGAATAAATAGTATAAATATATGAATACCTAATATTTCCGCGTGCATTTATTATTAATTTAAATCTTCATAAGTATATGAAGGTCTATCAGTGCGGAATATCACACTAAATAACAATATTTCCCTTTTTAATCATAACTTAGACACTTTTATAATACAACACAAGAATGCGTCTATCAAGGACCAGAGACAAAACTTATCACAGTATCATTCATGTAGCTTCTTAATTGAAATGATGGGACACAGGCTATTAAATTATCCTGCTGTGCCATTTCTCCAATAATGATGAAATAATTTTCGTACAAAAATATTTTCTCAATAATTACTCACCAGGAATGAATGGCATAAATTTGAATTAACGTTATTTTTTATGTATTTCTGCAGGCGATAGCGACAATTATGGCTGTGGTTCTGACGATGGCATTATCAGCTCCGGAACCTTCGCATTCCCACGGAAATCGGAAAAAAGACAGAAATATCTTCGAGAAGATCTTCCACCCTCAACCACGCAACATAATCCAACAGATATTCCACCCTCAACCACGCAACATAATCCAACAGATCTTCCACCCTCAACCACGCAACATTTTCGAGCAAGTTTTCAACCCCAACCCTCAACCACGCAACATAATCGAGCAGATCTTCAACCCTCAACCACGCAACATAATCGAGCAAGTTTTTAACCCCAACCCTCAACCACGCAACATCATAGAGCAGATTTTCAACCCCCGCGGGTAACCGACCTGCTACAACCGTGACTCATCGGTTATAACCAGGAATAAAAAATTTAAAATTACGGGTTGTACAGGAAGAATTTTAGACGCTTGGATTGAATCGTATTGTGTATTAGATGTAGATGATTTTTGACGACCAATTTTCCAAAACAAAATTCGACTTGTGTTTTTTTGTTATAAATTAATGAAATTGACAATGAATTTACAAGTGAAATTGACAAGGAAAGTTAGGATATAATTACTCAAATTAAATGTTACTCAGAATGTTCAAGATAATTTATTAAATTTTCAGTCGCAGCTCAAAATTGAGCGAATATCGGGTTTCAATTTCTATATAACCTTGAGCGATATTGCAGAAGAAAATGCGGATTATGTTGCACGCGGCCTTCATAGGCGTCTTACACGCATCAATACTTCTGAAACCAATGCGCCTGCCTACGTTACGCATTTTTACTTCAACCCTCGCACCCACGCTGCCCTACCGGGGCACTTGCAAACGTTGGCTTAGTATTTTTCTATCCCAAGAAACACCGACGCCTGCTGTTCGACTGCGCTGAGCAGATCCACAGACAACGTGCTCGGCGAGCGGCACTTTTGCGCAGGTTACGGTGCAGTTGTAGAATCCTGCGGCACCGCGCAGGATTTTTTCCGACTCTGAGCCTTATATAGGCAGTCATAATATTCTGATGAAAATATCCACATTGTCTCTCTATTTCGAGGCATGTTTTTTAAGTAAGTACCGCTTTGCGATTCCGCTGCCACAGTGCTACGGTCGGCGTTCCGCGCATGCGCTCTGGTTACCTACATCTCTTGTCTACGCACTGACGCCATTACAGTTTGATTTTTCATTGTATACTTTGTTTACCGAGTGTTTAAGATGCCTCCAACAATCGTGAGTAGACCTGATTGTGATTTTCGGGCTGTTATACGATTTCTTAGTGATAATTAAAGGCGTAAAACAGTTCGATATTATCGTGAGATGGTTGAAGTTTACGGACAAAACATTATGAGTGATGGAATGGTAAGGAAATGGGTGAGAGCATTTAAAGATGGCCGCACATATGTGCATGATGAAGAACGGAATGGGCGTCCTTCTAACGTTATTGAAAATTTAAAACCCAAAGTTTAGGCAGTGCATTGACTTTCCTTGAGCGGTACCAATATGAAAGGAAATATTTTTCAGAACAAATTGTTACTGGTGACGAAACATGGGTGGCCTACGTCACACCAGAATCGAACAACAATCCATGGAATGGCGACATTCATCATCACCCAAAAATAGTGAAGTTAACGCAAACAATTTCTGCCCGGAAATCATGTGCACAGTTTTTTGGGACAGAAAAGGAGTATTGCTAGTGGAGTTTCTGTCTCGTAAGACAATCAAAGCAGCGTTTCATTGTGCGACAGTGAAAAATCTGCGTCCTGCAATCCAGAATAAAAGACTTGACAAGTTGAGTAAGGGTATTGTTTTACTGCATGACAATGCCCGTCAACATGTGGCTAATCATACCAAAGTTCTCATCAAATCATTTAAATGGGAAACTCTAGATCATCCTCCTCAATACAGCCCATATATGGCGCCCAGCGACTACCATTTGTTCCTGCACTTGAAGAAGCATCTGGGCGGTCGGCGTGTTCAAGACAATAACGAAGTTAAAAGATTTGTGATGCAGTGGTTAACAAGTCAGGCGGCAGAATTCTATCAGGGGGTGTTCAAAAGCTGGTGCCACGTTAGGACAAGTGCCTCAATATTCACGGAAATTATGTAGAACAGTATATTAAGGTACAGGCCTTTATATAAAGATAAAAATACTGCAATATCTTTGCACGTCTTTTTTTCTTTCCAAAACGGTGCTTACTAAAAAAACATGCCTCGTAATAATCAATGTGAAGGTTTTGAGGAATATATCTCTAAAACCATAAAACTTTCTTACCCCGATACGTGTATTAAACTAACCTCCCTCCGAAGTTTTCTATCAAGAACATATATAGGTTCCATAACTGTATTACGCGTGGCACTATAGTGATACGAAAGCGTTTCCCATGTGGTACGCAAGCGTTTCTGATGTGGTAATGTAACGAGCCAGATATTGGCCCCCGCTTTGGGTACTAGATTTGAAACCGCCGCACTCCCCGAAAGACGACTGCAGAAAAAAATGTCCTAGCCGAACTGTCTTCAGATATAGTCTGTCTCTAGTAGGAAGCCACTTCATCATACTCATTGTTGTGCCCAAAAAGTTTTTCTTTTATCTGTACCTTCCAAGTGTTATTGAAATTTGCGCAAATCTTTTGAGTAAATATTAGCCTGACTTCGTCCCTAGTCGTTCCTATCTTCCGCGAACCGTAGGGTCCGCTGGCAGAGACCTCAAAGTATTTAGATGTAGTCGTTTCCCGCTACAGTACGTAAACAAGTATGGGGTCATATAAAATTTTCATTATTTTATTTACCACTCAGAAATTATGTCTATTACTTTACACACAATAATCGGGTATTGATTTAAAGCAGAAGCCACACGCGGCCCACTTGGCCATTGTGGCCTGCTGTTACATTCAAACGTTAACAAATTCGCTAATTTTTAGCCATTGAGGTTAAATGAATGCGACATATTAGTGGCTATTAATTAGTGTTTGATATACGCGGCGGGAACATGGATGGCGTGACAGTACGATCTAAATTTGCTTTAATTAGCTTTTTTAGTTCGTGTGTTAGATGCCAGGCGATGTGAATGTATCCGAACACTTTTCTAAAACCCGGTACATCCTAGCGCATTTACTTAAATTAATGAAAGTCTTGAAAGCGGAGTTTTTTTTCATTGGTATAAATTTATTCTAATCTTTCAACAAATTAAAACTCATCAATAAGAGAACAGTGAGATGATTTAATTGAAGGCACGAAGCCTCAACAATTAAACGCGATATTTGTCCAATAAGAAAAATAAGCTTAATACAAAAACAGCGTAACACAAAAGAATTTTTCTCCCTATGTAATCAACTCAATAGACAAAAAATCGTATCAGATTTACATTGGCGTGAAGGAATCGTGCGAGAATATTTGGTATGTTAATGCAAATTTTATTAACAGAATTAAATCATAGTGTAGTTCCCTTTTTGTAATTTGTACAGAACATTTTTCTCTGTAGTTTCACTTTTCATACAATAAGCAGCAGAAAATTGATACTTTTTGACCTTAACTTTAAATCATGCTCGACGCATTACAAATGGAGTCCGTGTCTATTAATTATTCAGTTCTTGCAATTTATTTAAGTTGGCAAAGAAAAAATCTCTCCTAATTATTATTATTAATAAACATTTTTTGCTAATATAATAAATGAAAAAAATTCTGCAAAAAAAATATCTCCCGACGGATTCATTGACTCTAGCGCTTTAAAAAAGCATGGAAGTTCAATTAAGGATATTAATGAGCATTACTTGTTTATCTATTTAGAAGATAAGCAACATTAGAAAACATCTGAGAGATAAATTCACCGATAAATTAAAAATACTGTTTATTAATTAATATTTTATAATTAATATGAATTTTTATCCGAGGAAACCCAAAATTTTACAACAGGTAGAATTTTTCTCATGAATGATTTATTGAAAATGTAGAAGTAATACCGCGGAATAGAGTACTATCATTATTCTAATAAATAACGGGAAGACTTCAAGTTTGCTGATTTATTGAAAATAGTAAAAAATGAGTTTACTGCTTTCTTTCAAACTATTTAATAAAGTAAACGTCCACAAAAATTATTATTTTTTGCCACTAGATTCCGAAAAAAACGTTCAGAACATTTTTTTCTTGTTATTCTCCTTTTTTGACAAACATTTTTTTTGCCTTGTGGGCGATCTCTCGGGAACCCCCAAAGTTTTTAGAGAGAGATTCTATGTGAGATTGCAATCACACAATTTTGTTCTCTCCTCTTATAATTCCTATGCTTAATTATTCGTTTACTGCGATCGTGTCGTTGTATTGTATAATCTGTTGTCAATTTTCATTCAATAATAATGTCATAGGACTCACAAAATTATTTTTTCAAATTATGGGGCAAAAACTGAAATCATGAAATTATTAAAAAATTAGGCTATACAGTTTTCCATTTATGTGATATAATTTTCATGCATTTAACCAGATTTTGTTTTCTATTCGTGTACTTCATTTTTTTAATAACGTTGAGGATCTAATTATGCCTTTATTTTTTTTAATCATTTAATGCCAAGGGTGAATTCTGTAATGTATAAGGTACCTTATTTTACTCTACACTTGTGCTCTAATTAAAGTTAAAACTTTGAATTTCTATCTTGCTTATACAAAAAAATTAAATTCCTCGTCGATTTCCAAGAATTACAATGACCCCGGGACTGTCAATTCTTTTAACATGAAATTGTTACCGACAATTCTGTGATAGTTTAAAGCAATTTTAGATCACAACTACGAAAGAATTTTCTCTGATTTATATCATTGATTAAACTTTCGGAAACTTATATTTTTTTCTAAAATTACAGAGTACCTCTCATATAGCATTCTTTTTTCTTCAAGGCCAGCAAAATTATTATTACACTCCTTACAATTTAAAACATATATAAATAAATCCACTATCGTTAAATGTAAAACAAATTCACCTATTATTCGCATTGTTACATGTATAATGTTACCCTCGTATATTTTCCAGATGCAGTTCCTGTTTCTGTTGGTTGTGGCAGCCCTGTTGATGCTGTTGAGTTCAACAGAAGCAGCACCTCGAGCAAACCCATTCCTGTTCGGCAGGTCCTCCAGTCGAGGACGAGACTCCCGCGAGAGCATCTTCGAGACCATCGGCGATTTTGTGTTTGATTGGTAATCGACGAGCGGGATTGTGCAAGTCATCCATTGTAGCGGCCGGCCTGACAAGAAGTGATATTTCTGATGTTGCTGTTGGTGCTGAAACTTGAATTGGACTCAGAGATAAATTACTGAAACTTGGACTCTGAAACTCTGAAACATGTACTCAGAGATAAATTATTTGAAAATTCTTTCGACCGTGATCATTTTCATTATTATTTCCTTTAAAATTACTTATTGCACCAAAATTTATTGGTGAGATTATTTTGTATGATGGGAATTATATTACAAATTCTCCGAATAAAATTCTTTGGTAAATATTTTTCTATTTTTTCGCAATCGTAAAGAAATGACTTTTCGGTTAGTGTCTAACTTTGCCTAAACGATGCGAGAAAATGTAATGGAAAGGAGGAATCAGAGTAAAAAGAGCAAAAATATTAAAATTAAAAATAAAACTTTCGCTGTGATTCTATGTTCTCAGAATTTGTTTCGTATATCATGATTTATAACTACCTATTCGTCCCGTTGTTACAACAAATTTAAACAATAGGAATTGACATAAAATGCTAACAAAACTAATTCTTTGATTTTTATTTTCACCTTATGCGAATATTTACCGTCTAGGCCGTCTTGGCCTAGACGGTGATTATAGGCATTGAAATATCTAGACGGCCTAGACGGTAATTATAGGCATTGAAATCTCTAGACGGCCTAGACGGTAATTATAGGCATTGAAATCTCTAGACGGCCTAGACGNTCCAAAACTTTAGTTTTGCACATGTTGTAAATTTAGGTTAGTTCTCATCTAAGAATTTTTAAAATAACTTGATTTTGAATTATCAATTTCTGAATTTAGTTCCTTTGATCAACGTCAATATTTATAAAAAAAAATATTTATTCCTGCAATTCATTTTAAAGATTTTGTCCCTAATTTTCGCCGTCTGAATTGTCTGGATTTATAATACCCAATCAAAATATTGGCTCACAGCAGCTACCGATACAAGGCCGCCGTAGGCGGAAATTGGCGACTCTAAGTAAGCGTTTCTTGATGGGACTTTGATCGGTCCCCAATAAATTTTCTGTCGCTCTAATAATAATATGATATTAATTGACCGTGAATGCCTTTATGGACCATATATCCAAGAAAAGAAATTTTCTCCTGCAGAAAAAACTATGATTGATGAGTAAATTCAGATTTAAATATCCCAAGATTGTGCTAGAAGGGGTCTTTCTGTGCTAGCCTGCATTTCTTTGTAAGCTCAGTAAGCAATATGATGCGAAAATAATTCGAAACACGTGTAAATATTCGGGCATCCAAGTAACGCGGCAAAGGTGAACCTTCATATGACGTCTAGCATTCTAGTTTCATGCGCTGCTATAATTCTTTTATTACAATTCACAAGGATGCATTACACAATACACAAAAAAATAAGACGTAAAACTTGTCAAAATTATTTTGAATGGCTTGTACTTACTTTTCAGGATTTCAGTTCATCCAAAATAAAAAAACTTTTCTGGACTTATGCAAGAACTTTTTGAACGCATGCAGCCCCAACACTGGGCAAAGAAGTTGGTTGATGTCAGCAACCGAATCAAGGTTGCTGACCAACCAGCTTCCCATTGACTGCAGGGGTAGCAGAAATACTAGTTTTTAGAGCACGTGCGAAAATACTTTTTTAGAATTTTTTTAGTTCGTAATAAGAAGATTGCGGTGGGAAAACCAAAGCTCCCGTCGTATATATAATGCTGAAGCGCTGAAAACCTAAGCACTGCTCTGAAAATTCGTCTGGAGAGCGGACAGTTCACTGTGGAGACCGGGAATTAATACCAAGAGCAATGAAATCACTGGTAAGTTGTACGGCTTAATATGGTTTTATAAGGTTATTTTCATATGATGGTGATCCAAATGATACCATACAACAATTTACTGCAGTCTGTTTGTAAATAAATAAACCAATTTATGTATCGTGTATCTACTAAATGTAATGTTTATATGGAAATAGTATATTAGAATTAAATGAGCTAAACTATGCGTCGTGAATTATGAGACATGGGAATGTCAAAAGTACACTGATCAAGTGACAGTAATACATGTAATCGGATGACGTAATTGCTCCAAACATTTTGTCAGCATCATTTAGTGACCATATATGGTTCAAAACCAAAAGACCGATAAATTGGATATTATACACTATCTATGTATAATAATATACTGGATATTGACTATTAACTAATATTATCCCTATTATAAATATTTAGGAAATTATTATTTTTAAAGGCTCTCTATGAGATCTGCTGTTAATACTGGGTTTGGTCACAAATGAATGTGGTATGCCAATTTTTTTACAGGCCATATTTTGACTGACGATGTGAAGCATACCGGTTAAAGACATAGAAAATCGTATCACTAACTGCAATACATACTACTGTAGTTCCCGAAATTATGTTGAAAAAGGCGTCACCAACCAGTTCAAAAAGGCGTCACCAATTAGTTAAATTTAACCTACTAAGTTGCCTCACAGTATTAGCGAAATGATGATTTGAAATTATTGTGAAATATTATTTATTAACCAATAGATCATGACGATGTGAAAGTAAATTATAGACATAAAAGTATCCATGATATCAGGGTTGACATTGTAGCCATAGGATATGAAATCTATAGGATTTGATTTAATCTAAAAGCCCGTTTACCTACCGAACATTGATTGTGAACGCTCACCCAGCTGAATCGAAACGTTAATTGGAAACCATTTACGGAAAATGCGTTATCATCATGCTGATCTCAATACTCCCATTGCCTACGTTAAAAAGCAGATATGACAAGTTTCAAGTGAACATACAGACAAACTAAGATTACAAACTATTTTCAAGATTGCCGTATATATAATTAGTTCGCACTGACCCTTAACAATGATGGTTTTAATGCTGACAATTATTTTCAGTCATACAAGACGATGTAAATATGATACATTAGCGAGCTAGAATCTTGTCCGAAGTGTCATGCGTCATTATGATTTCTCATTATCAAACATTAAAATAAGTTGGCTTAAAATTGTCGCATTGAACCTCTTACATATCTCTAAATTTCATGCTAAGCATATAGGCGTACTTGAAGGTATTTTTGGGTGTTCTTGGATATTATCAAGGACCAGAGACACAACTTATCACATTATCATTTATGTAGCTTCTTAATTCAAGTAAAGGGACCAAGGCTATTAAATCATTCTGTTGTGCTATTTCTCCCATATGGATGAAACAATTTTCGCAACAAAATTTTGTCTCAATAATAAGTCACAAACAATGAATAACCTAAGTTTGAATGATTTATATTTTTTTATGTATTTACGCAGGCGATAGCGACAATTATGGCTGTGGTTCTGACGTTGGCATTCGCTGCTCCGGAACCTTTGTTTTCCCAAGAGAATCGGAGAGATAACAGAAATATCTTCGAGCAGATTTTTAACCCCAACCCTCAACCACGCAACATAATCGAGCAGATCTTCAACCCTCAACCACGCAACATTATCGAGCAAGTTTTTAACCCCAACCCTCAACCACGCAACATTTTCGAGCAGATTTTCAACCCCCGCGGGTAACCGACCTGCTACAACCGTGGCTCATCGGTTATAACCAGGAACAACAAATTTGAAATTATCGGTTTTATTGAAAGAATTTTTAGCCTAATACATAATCGAATTCTGTATTAGAAGTAAATGATTTTTAAAGACCAATTTTTCAGAATAAAATTTGACTTGTGTGTTTTTTTACGTATTAATAAAATTTACAATGAATTGACAAGTGAAATTGATAAGGAAAGTTATTAAATAATTGGCAATTCATAACAAATGCTAAAATGTTGCTTAGAAAGTTCAAGAAAATTTATTAAATGTTCAGAGTATCGGGTTTTAATTTCTATACAACCTTGAGTGATATCTTAGAAGAAAATGCGGATTATGTTGCACGCGGCCTTCATATAGGCGTCTTATACGCATCAATACTTCTGAAACCAATGCGCCTGCCTACGTTACGCATTTTTACTTCAACTCTCACACCCACGCCGCCCTATACCGGCCGGGCACAAAAATGCCAGCACTTGCAAAATTTGGCAGCTTCAGCTTTTCAACCTTAAAAATCAGCTTTTCAACCTTAAATCTTTTTCAACCTTTAAAATTAAAAAATTCAACCTTCTCAGAGGCAAAAATCAGCTTTGTCCGTTCATTGACCGCTGATGGAAACTAAGTGTTCAGAGTCAGTGTACAGAAATAGTGCGTTGTAGACTTGAAGATTAATACCTCTTGTTATGATAAAAAGTAGCGTAAAAATCTCTTAACAAGAAAACTGGATTCAATGATGCCTGCAAGAAATTCTGAAAAAATCAATCTGTGTACATCCCAGCACATTTACTAAAATTATTGAGCTACTTACATGGCGGAGGTTTATTTGTTGTTGTTAATTAATTCTGATTTTTCAACATATTTATCCAGTCAATTAGATAACAGTGAGATGTAGGAGCAGTCTCCCTTCATCCATGATCTTTCGTTATCTGAATTATCGTTATCCTTCGCTATATTTCTTTATCAGAATAGCGTCAGATCCATCAACTACGGAAGCATCAATACGCGGAAAACGAAACAGATGTAATTTTTATTTATTCGTATTCATTTAAATAGTTTTCTCAACTCATTGCCGCTTGTATTTTTTATGAACTTATTTTATTTTGTTTGGATATTAAAAACAAGCAGAAATTGTAAATGTTATAAACAATTTTTTGCAAAACAAAACAATACTTTGCATCAAATAACTCCATGAAGATCAATACGAACAGAATCTTTAGAGTCAGTCCGGCCTGCTGCAGGAATTTCTACACAGGCGCGTCTCTTATTGACGGTCGATACTGTAGGAACCCAGCCCCACGAAACCAGCGAGCCGTTACAAATAGAAACTGAAATAGAACGCAATATCTTGATCAGTGACTTTTAGCGCAGAAATAATGAGAATATTTTAGGATAATACGATTTTTAATAACATTTTTTCTTCTGTGAATAATATAAAATAATTTATTCTTCTAATATACGTCGCCATGAAAACTCGATCAATCTAAACCGAACCAGAAAGTTCGTATTGCTCTGAATCAGGCCATTACATTCTGCAGCACTCATAAATTCTTCGAATAGGTCGACAAGCTGCTTGCTTAGTCACATTAACTATGAAATTAGTTAGAAACTTAATATGCATTGCCAGTTCCACCACAAAAAAAAACAGAGTTCGAATCATAAATATCGAATTTGTTCCAAACATCTTGTATAGAGAATGAACCTTTATCAGAACGAACTTGCTGAGGCAAATTTTCTTCACGAAATGAATATTATTTCATCTCCTCGTATACCAATGAGCCAACACCATCATAAATTCAGTGCACAAAATTCAACTTCAAGATTTTTATTCTATTGGAAAGCCGATCAAATTCTATCAAAATACTCGAATAATTATTATACTGTTTGCCTTTGAACCGCGTAATCATCCAGAAATGCTTTGTTATATGCCATATACCATTCATCGAAAAAATATACATGCAAAAATGCGAGACAAACACAAAACTTGGTGAAGACTGAAAAATTTCACAGAGAGATGAGATCTGTTCCACGGCGTAAGAGTCTGCTTTTTCACAGTGAGCTCTCTGATTGCCTGGACATGTTACCATGCCAATCATGCCCTGAGCGGTTGCAAAGAAACTCTGTTTCTAAATGTACTATTTCTGTAAAATTACCAGAGATTGGGGAGTGATAGAAGCTATGATTGCTGATTACGGTTGATAGTCATGCGTGCAGAATGTATACAATTCAGCTTAGTGTGGGATAATTCAAACGAAGAAAAGTCATCAGAAATCAGGATGTGAATTGAATAGAAACTTCTTATTACCAGTCCTAAAGTTTCTTTCTCATCAAGAAGAAATTTAAATATTGTCGTTGCGCTGTGACAATCATACGACGTGGAAGGAGGATTTCCGCTTATTATAGTGTTTCATAAATGCAAACAAGCCGTGCGTATATGTAAGGTTCAATTTTTAAAAGGCGTTGGATCGCTTTTCAATATAATTCACTTCGTACTTTAGAAATATGTTATCATCATTATCCAAGTCGAGAACCAAATTTTGTGGCCTCAAAATTTCGAAACAACTTTGGAATTTTTTCGTTAGATTTTAACGTAAATTTCAAACTCCTGACAAGTCAGTAGCAAAATTCCGTCTGATATTTACTCGCTTCATTGCGACTCATCCATTGTTAAAAAAAATAGATCAGTACTCACTGCAGTGAGTGACAGAGAGCGCATTTTCTCAGACAACGCGCAAACGTGAAGTCACGGACGGACGGACGGATGGATATGACGAGCACAATAGTGCCTTTTTTATCATAAATGAGAAAATGCGCTAAAATATAAGTTCAAAAAGTTACGTTGCCATGTATCGAGTTAATCTATAATAAATTATATTCAGGGTGTTTCATTCATTACAATCAAAAACTTCAAATCTTTATGCAATCACCTAGCTTATTATCCCTGGAAAAACGAGTAATTAATAAACATTTACTGGCCATTTTCGAAACAATTTTTGAAAAAAGTATAACTCAGTACTCACTGCAGTGAGTGACAGAGAGCGCATTTTCTCGTCGACGAAAACTTGAGGTCACGGACGGACAGACAGACAGACGGACGGACATGGCGAGCACAATAGTGCATTTTTTCCATAAATAAGAAAATGCGCTAAAAACAGAGCTTCCTATAGCTTCATATCTCGTTGTATTTCGTGTTGCATGGCGAAAAACTCCATACTTCATGGCATAAAGCGACTTAAATTCAAATATTCCCGAAAACCATGAACACGTTTTCGCGCTAGACGATGTCACTGAGCAGTAAATTTTGCAATATGAAGAATATCGGGCAATATTTCGTGTCTTTGACCTGAAAATTAACCTTTATGACCCCGGGTAAACCTGACTTACGTACGTAGCTCGGTTTTAAAACACCCTTGCCTCATAATGTTTAACATATATAACGTAATAGTAAAATACATGCAAGAATAAATAGCATCTCAAATTTATTTAGCATCCAAAGTCATATGCAGTTCATACCTCAGCAGCGCATTTAATCGACACGCACTCCGAATTTTCCTGTCATGTAGAGGTTTTCCCATAAAGGGATAATGGAGACAAGAGTTCTTGTCTAGCTTGCTTTTTCGACGATTTTTGCGGCCTTTGTATAAATAGTCCAGTTGCCTCCACAACTCGGCATTGCTGTTGAAAATCATCGAGCTAGCGGTCTAATTGTATCCGAAGCAATGAAAAGACTGGTCAGTGATGTGCTTGAATGTTTGGTGTCAACCGGATACGAGTAGTTTCACGATTTACTTTGAGTTATAAATGCATCGTCAAATTAATAGTGACCTTTAATTATCACCTAATAAGTGAGAAAATTTTCTGTAGTACAGTGCAGCAAGAAGTTTTAAAAGTTTAAAGGTTGGTACAATGTACCTTTTTTAAAAAAAGTTAAAAACGTCATCTTTAGGTTAGTATTTTCATAATTAAACTTTCAATTTAAATTCACTGCCCAATACCTCTTTTTTTTTTGTTTACGAACGATTATTAGCGTTAAATTCATCCAAATCAACATCTTCCTTCTTATACACGTTCCATCAATTAAATCATTTCCAATCATTAGCCAATAAAATAAGTTTCATCCATACACTTTAAACCGTGCCTTCTTCTTTTTGTTCTGGAATGTTAAAACTTAAACCCCAGTACCGAATTATCGCTTTTTAGCCCAAAAAATGGCCACGCAGTTGGTGCCGGTCCGGGGGCTTTTGGTTTAAGATGCTTGCGGCTATGACCTTGATGTGAAGGACAGGGAGTAGAAGGTGTTCCGAACAACACCTATAGGATTTTGGCAGCTGGATAAAGGCGGAAGAGAAGCCGGAAGTATAGTAATTAACCGAAGAGTGTGTGGTTTTTTCCTGGGAGTAATGGGGTGTAATAGTTGATTTGTTCGGGTTTATACAGCCAACTTCTGGTAACGGAGAGATACACATCCCATAGGAGTTCAGCCAGCCTCGGCTCTGAAGCTCCACTCCTCTGGGAAGAGGCGGCTACAGTGGATGCCGTTTCGAGTTGAAACCTATGACGATTACGATATGGTGCTCGAGAGAAAGGAAAGCTTTGACAGTCGATAGCACGGCATCAAGCCATGTTGCGACAAGAGGAGGCTGCGAAGTAAGGAAGCTGGAGTCGCTCAATGATCTTGATAGCTTGACATAGAAGAGAGATGTGTCGGTAATATGCACCTAGCTCTCAAATTTTTCCGATCTTGATAATGGGTATGGCCATGAGGTTCTTCCAATTGGTGAGGCAAATGGCAGTGTTAACTGATATATCATAAGGAAATGCTAGGAACTGAAGGACTCGTGGACTGGGCTAAGGTATTTTAAGTGTGAGCAGGTCTCCAAGCATGTTTATCTGAATTTACACCATTTCAGGAAATTCCACAGTGGTAGGCAATCCACAAGAACCCACACAGTTCAGCCAGATGCTATGGATTCAAACATACGACATCTGCGTTTCAAACTCTGACGTGATCGAAGATGTACTCAAAAGTACTTTAAATCCAATTGCAAACTGAATAGTTTGTGGTAAAAGTTTGCAAACAGTGCGTTTTCTATTCGTAGCAAAGAAAAAACTTTTCTTTGGACTAACTACTCCATTCATTTACAGCGGGTTAATACGTGCGAAAATCAAAATGCAAAAATTAAGAATGCTAAAAAAAATATCGGCAGGACACAGAGTTCATTAATTATGCACCATTATATTTTACCAAAGAAATCACTGATTGACGCGAGTTCTTTATCATGAATGGCAGATNGCTGATGATGGTAATAGACTGTCTCTTATACACATCTAGATGTGTATAAGAGACAGGTTATGAACCATATAAATACTGATGATCGAACCGAGGCAAAACCTTGGAAATATGTAAGTAATTGCCAAATGATCTGTTATATCCCAGGTCCCAGAAGGATTACTAGAATTTGAAACAAGAACCAACACCAGGGGCCACGGCTATAAACTAAAAAAACAGCGTTGGAACACACCCATGCGACAACATTTCTTCTCGCGGACCAGGCAATAAGTCCAGCTGCTATCTCAATCAATCGTCAGTTATGGAAAGATCGGGTTTCAAAGGCCGGATCCCTTGTGAATCAAGTCACGAAAAGTTCAGGAATCGGCAACAGGCCATGGGCCTATTTCTTCAGTGCCGACACTTCTATTCTATTCTATATGTGGAAACCTGTTATCATAATGAATGGGTCATACAGGCCAGAAATAGAAACTCAATTTTTGCATGTAGCACGGATAATTCCTTACGCTAGGCCAAAGTGGATCAGGACGATCCACACCAAGGCAATGGAAGCATCGCTATTAGGACAAAGTCTCACAAATTTCTCTGAGAGTGCGACCAGAATCACCTTCGTATCTCGTAGGCCGTGGACCAAACATAAAGTTTACAACCGGCAGATTCACGGCAGGGGATAGCAAGTTAATTCAAGTTTAAATAATTGTTGATTTTCAAGTTGTGTAACTATTTACGTAAATTGTGGGTCTTTTTTTCAGGCCACAGTTATCATTGTTTAAATTTTATCCGAGTGCAATACCTCTCTTTCATTGTGCGCTAAGCGTGCCACGAGCTTGATTTATCTGTTGCATAAAAAATATTTTTAAATCTTTTTATAACTTAGCTCTCACCAGATTGCTGCTCAAGATGATATAAAAGAATTTTGCATACAGGTCAGTTTTTTTTGGTCAGAGATTGAAAACTCTAGCGTTGAATGAGTTTGATCCAGCGACAGAAAACGTTATTTGAAGGGCAACATGTAATCGTGAATCCGGGATAATATTGCTGACTGTAAAGTTTGTATATGGACTGCCGACTGCAAAAATTACACGGAGGAGACCTCGACGTTAAGAGTATCGATGACGACGACGAGTATCAACGTGAACAACCTGATAAAAGGCCGTCATTGTTTCTTCGCTAAATTCAGCTTTTTCTTTATGCTGTTTGGTACTTTTCACGGACAGTTTTGTTCGATTTTTTTTCCTTCTATACGAAATGCAGACCTGATGAAATCAATGTCTTCAAAGTTCGTCCTACTTCACATGCGCATTTCAAAATAATAACATTTTGATTGAATTGCGTTCAGCCACCAATGATCTAGCTTTGTAGCGTAAAACAATATAAGAAGATTTTTTTTATTCTCCTCGTCTTTTAATCCTCGACTTGTCGCAAAACTAAATTTTTGATTTAATTCAGTTAAATTTCTCTCTTCCACTATTTTCAGGCATGAAACACTCAAATGGCATAAAGCTTAGTCAAATCACAAAATAATCCTACATTTTTTCTAACGTCGATTTTATCTCTCACTTGCCACCGGCTAAACAGGGTCTGAATTTTATAGAAATAGATTAATTTACTAATATGCTTTCTTGCTCAAATTTCGTGGATTATTGCCCTAGAGTCGTGACTCCTAGACGTAAAATACCACCCGGACATTGGTATACAGGGGTATTTCTAACAGTGGATGACATAGGTTGTACAAATTCTTCACACTCATCGCCTACCAAGATTGACGGTGCCAACCGAGCAGTAGGTTTGATGACTCTGGTTCATGGTGAAGGTTTCAACTTTTTGGGCTTTAAACATTTCCTATTCAAAGTCGTGTAAAAAGATGCGCATCAATAAACGGATACTGATTGACGATGTAGCGGGTGCACTAGCAGTGCGAAACATAATAATATGATATTCATGACACTTAATTACGAAAACTAATTTGGAAATAGAATGGGACGCAAAGCAGGCTCGCTGGAAACAATGAACATAGGAGAAGAAAAGTAAGAAGAAGAAGAAGCGCAAACAGAATATTTCTCGACTCATACTACAGAAGTTCTGCTGCTATACTCCCGATGGAAGTGTAGCAGTATTTATTCTGAATAGCAGTGGCTCTGCTACACAAGAAAACGCTTTAGGGGCTCAATGAATAATTCTGCTATTGGACTGGCAATATATTTTGATAACGAGAATTTGCACGTGAGTTTCGATACCGCTTACTTGTTTAGATTCCGCTGCGTCTTCAAGATTAATGGAGGTCATTGGAAGAGTTATTTATGAACGCTCATCAACTCTCATTAACTATGAGCTGATGTCAACACTCATCAACTGTCATTAACCATGAGCTGATGTCAACACTCATCAGCTGACAGGCTTGTTACGCTGTATTTCCCTTCTTAAGAAACACGCTTAAATCAGACAAGTTATAATGCTTCATGACGATGCAAATTTCCATCGAAAATATCTCATCTTACTTGAATGAAAAATATAATATGAGAAATTTGAATCCAGAGTGAATCCAGAGTAATGCCAAGCCAAAATTTACCCCATCTGTGAAGAAGCTGATAAAAACGCAGAAATGGTTCGCATGCCACTTATATGTTTATGAACTTCACGCACTTGAGCAAGCAATAAAAATACATAAATCGTGTATAAAGTTTATGATGATAATAGATGTATGATGCGTATGATGATAATAGATGTATGATGCGTATGGTGGTGATAGATGTATGATGCTTATGATGATGATAGATGTATGATGCTTATGATGATTATAGATGTATGATGCTTATGATGGTTTGAATTAATAATGCAGCAAAATTACCGGCATAAACATTTTTTTGTACATCAATGTAGATTATCGAAAATATCTTTGTTTATGATTATTTTAAATTCTTGAAACCTATCTTAGTGAATATATCGTATCTTTTTATATTATAATGTAATGACATAAGTATTTATCGCATTGGGGTATTATATCCAACTGTTATTATATTTTTGGCCATGAAGATTCGTGCAAATTTGGTATAATAAATTATTATTAGTAAAACTTGTATCAAATTGTAGCAATGTTGCGCATTGCGCAATTGTAAATTCAAAATGCATCGGATTTAATTTGTGAAATTGCCTTAAAATAGGATCCCCTATATAAGGGTATTGAGATTTATTATTCTAAACAATAATTTTTATTTTTAGGCTTCTAAACTAATGTGATTATACATGAACCGACGATTCCCTCACCAGAAAAAAAAATTTTTGGTTGCCAAAGAGCGACGAGAGCTTGCAAGTATCAGGGTACATGCAGCAGGATAATGTAGCAGAACTTAGCTATCGGGATTACCTGCTTCCTTATGAAGTGTAATACGTGATTCTGTTGTATAGTTCTTGCAGAGTTCTGTGTAAAAAATTGTGAATCTCAATGAAGAACGTGGCGTAGGGTCTGGCTATACTACACTTTTCATGGAGCTGTTAGGAAGTTAGCTCTGACACCGCATATCTCATCATTCAACTACGAGATGTGACTTAAGGTTATGTTTTTTAAACAACCAGGAGCATTATACATCAACTTTCTTGACTATATCACTGTTACTTGACTTATAAAGACACTCAAAAATCAAACGTATCACGTTATTACATACGTCGCGTACACTTTTAGGTTCGCTCCACATTTTTATACGTCATTTCGGGCGTAATTTTGAATTTCCACGTATACGTCATATCGTTAGTAATTTAATTTTTCCACACAAGAAATCAACTTCATTTGAGTAGTTTCATTTCGCAATGAAACTTTGACATATGATAATTATGTGTTGGCTGCAGCTACCCTTTATAAAGTAAAGAACCCTTTACTTTATACCCTTTTTATACCTACCCTTATTATAAAGAACTTCCATTTCCTTGCGTCCGCAGATGATCGTGTTATCGATACACAGACGGTTTATTTTTTCATTAATGATAAGGCATTGAAAATCTGGGAGTATATTAGAACACAAATCAAATTTTACTAATAAATTGATGTTTATTAACAAAATTTAAAGAAAATAAATAGTTTGTATCCTATTCTGAAACAAGAGTGTAATGGAAGTTCTAAAATCTGCGGTATATGTGGGTTTTAAGTGGTCTTTCTTATATTAGCATTTATTTGCTCTATTCAGTTTTCTTATAATGACGGGATTCGAGATAACGGGATTCTAAAATTGTAGGTATTTTTCGATCCCGTGCAGCGCCGGCCTAAATACTTTGATAACAACGATAATATTAATTTTGATATTCTTGTAATTTTGTAATCCTAACAATCCGAATCCCGTCATTCCTATAACCCTTAATTAAACCTGCTAACAATAATTAAAATAACCATTTTAATCCAATATAGACCCTCTTTAAACACAATAATTTAACATGGAAGAAGGGATTTCCATTTAACAATTAGTTTAACCATACCTTTTCAGCCTATATTGTGTCACAGGCCCAACGCAACATATGGAATTGATACTGGGAATATTCATTCAATATGAATAAGATTTCTACAAACTACAGTGGCATCTGAAGAACTGCTCTGAACTAATAACTATATGGGACTTTAACCCTGCATGGTCATGTCACTTCCTTTCAGCGGCACTGACCATTTCATTCACAAATTACATAATAATTTAGACCCACTTGCCTGCATCAGGCCGCTATCTGCGGACGCAGCCAAACGAACGGCCGTCGTCCGGCGATTCACGCATAAAATGAACCATTAAAAGTTTCGTGTTCAGCTCGTACGTGAGCTTAAAAATGTTAACCGACTATAAAGTAGCCTTATCCGCACCCAAGTCTAAGCGAGGCGCCGGTCTAACGCCGCAACAAATTCACTTTAATGTATATAACACAAATTTTCGGGAGCAATCGCCTGGACACTAAAAAGCCTGAGTTGCGGGGACAGTTTTAGCTATTGATTCTAGTCGTGCTGTTGTTCTGAAACATATGTGATTTATTCAAAATAAAACAGAATTCAAAGAAATTCTTTTAGCGAGTATGATTTAATTCTCACAAGAATGTACAGCTTAAAATAGTGAACTGCAATATTGATTAGACTGAATTCTATGATCCTTGCATTAATTTTTTGCAGATGAGTTGCCTTAACCGTCGAGTGTGAATAATAAACTTATTCGCCACTATAACTGCTGAAATAACTCTCTTGAAAAAATGCATTAATGTACTGCATTACTTCTAAAAGACTGAATTACTTTCTGCCTGAAAAGATTTCAGACAGGTTTCGAGGGGGATAAAAGCATTACTATCGAACCCGTTAAATTTTACACAAAATTTTAAATCCTAACTTAAAAGTACATTACATTATTCTTTGAATATATGACGCTTTTTCATTCCCCGTCGAATGCTTGTTTATCAATGAATAATTCGTTATGCAATAAATTACGATCTTGTAAATTCTTCGTAAAATGGCTCAATCACCACACAACACAAAACGTAAAAAAGCTGGAGGTCATAAAGCTCATTAGAATAGCTTGGAGAAGAGAGGGTGAATTATTGCAACGTGCTGTTACTTTCAAAGTGGCGCCAGCCAATACGGTTGTTTGCTGTTTCTTCGAGTAGCCGAACTGAACAAATAGAAAGGTTCAAGTTTGTTGTTTCAATCATGACAGAAAGTGAACGTTTGTACATGTTGTATGTATGGTACGTAGGACCTCCTATGAAGAATTAAATGTACTAGTAAAATATAAAACATTTTTATTTAAGAAACTAATTTTTTCAATTAAATTATTTCCTGAATTTTTCATGACATTTTATGTATGATTCAACTTTTAAAATGAACTTTTTGTACGAAGGAACTTTTTTAAGTCAACTTTTTTACAAGAATTTTCAGTATTGTTGCACTGAACTTGATTCATTAATTTTAAACATACCTCTTTTATCCCTCTTTTAAAATTGGCAGAGATTGATGCTTATACATAGTGATCAACTAGTTGATCATTAACGATAGTTAACAATCAACTAGTCAATATTCAGAACGAAACCTAATTAATGCTTGCTTTCAGTTCCTGCTAGGAAAAGACTAGTGTTACTAGTATGGGAACAGTTGTACGTCACGGCAAAACCCTCTATAGCTCCGGCGATAATGAGTTTGCAATCTGTCACTCACATTAAGTTTAGCAACGTTTGTCCAGGGATGAAATATAAATAACCGTCCAGGGATAAAATATTTGACTGCCAATAATATGCTGCAAAAAAACGCCGTTTAAAGTTGGATTAAACAGAAAATTTTCATCGCCGTATTTTCACGAACAGCCGAAAACTATCGTTTATGATGATCATGGAAATGAACCGGATATATAACGAACTAATGAAATTAGTTATAATTTAAATTATGACGACGACAAATTGTAGTGTATATTTTAATACAGCATATATATTATGTATATTATGCAGTGTGTATACTGTACATTTTGAATATTTATCGGGTTTCCCAACTGATATATAAATATGGCTGTTTTCCTTTTTTTGTGGGAACGCTTCATGATGACAGACAAAATTTAGTATCTGATGTTGAATTATAAATTTGATTCCATTATTAAGACCACGTGCTATTCATCTAACTGCGCTCAAATTTCAGAAGATAATATTTTAAAAAGCCTACAATAATTGGCAAAACCCCTCCGCATAAAATTACACCTGATGTTAACTAATCACATTCAACAGCCAATTTCTATCTCATCCTGCGAGACCAGTTGACTCTCTTTGAAAACCGAAATGCCTCTCATACGAATTAGTGGTGCAGTAAGCTGTTAATGAGAAATTCATTCACCGTAATTGCGAATTAGGAATTTATCCCACGCACGCAAAGTAAACTATTTTGTAGTCAACATTAAGTTTACACTATTATTGTTAACTTATCAAAGCGATATGTATTTATATTTTATATATTTCTTTTAAATGCAAAAGGTGAATTTCATGAAAATTGTTAAAAAGAATACTTTACTGTTTTTATGTCGTCACCAACAATTTCCTGAGAGCTAGCAAATATTAGGAATATAGAATAATTATTGGTATAATTCCCATGTTATTAGAATATTTTTTTTACGTGTACCGTTTAACTCATTCTCGTTATTGTTGCATAGCAAATTGTATTTCTGCGCGAACAATTTTCGTACATCCAGGAAAAACAAGCAAAAATAATATCGAAATGAATATATAATCAAAAATTCTTGTAAATGTGTGATAACACTCATCATTAAAGCATCATTTTCTTACATAGAAATGCAACCCATACGTCCATTAACGATATTGAATTTATAACATCCTTCTTTTTGAATCAGCGAATCCTAACTTGAAACCAGCATCGAGAAAAGTTAGGATTATTATGTCCAATTAATCCTAATTAATTAATTATTAATCATATTAATATTAATATGATTAATAATATAAGAATTAATATGATTAACCGCATTGAAATGCGTTCGCTCCAATTTACCTTGAATCATTCCATGCATTAAGTAAAAATTACACGTTTTTCATCACTAGTTTCATCATCGTTGATGATGTGCACGACGAGTGATGAATTAGAGTCAAGCCGTGGAGTGAGCGGCAACATCCTTTCACTTCACTCTAATCTCAAATTAACATTAACATTAACAATTAACATTAACAATTAACATCAACAATTAACATTAACAATTAACATTAACAATTAACATTAACAATTAACATTAACAATTAACAGCATGGCTGCTGTATACGCTCGTAGCACATAGATCGAGGAAATAATTTTTTTTATTATTTTTAGTTACATTCAACATCATATCAACGATAATTATGTGAAAAAATGCTTATTAAATTAAAAAATGGTGAATGGCAGTTAGATACAATAATATTTACTAGTAATTCGGCAATAACTTACGATACTTTTCTTAATAAGTTCATGATTAATTTTTCTTCACTGAAAATAAATTATTATCAGATTTCAACTCCAAATTTATGATTATAAAATAATTTTAACCTTGAATAGAGCAACTAGCTATTTAACTCAATAAAAGAAGTGCAATCATATATAGCTTGTCCAAGAAAATAGCTCGGATCTTAAAATATTTTACAACGTCAAGATTGACTTCCAGAAAAGATTATTACACCCCTTGTTCATTACATGAAGTATCATTAATTATATTCTAACAAGCTTTGGAAAAGAAGTGGAAGGCACAAGCAGTTTTCCAAGAAGCGAGTCTTATTAAAGTTAGCGCTCATTCTGCAGCTCATTAGTTTGCACGCAATCTAGGCCTGACGCTCGCCATGTCTACCACAATGATGGATAAATTCTGGTCGGACTTGTGGATGAATTCCGGCCAGACTAATGGATAAATTCCAGCCACACACATGGATAAATTCCGGCCAGACAGATGGATAAATTACAGCCAGACACACGGATAAATTTTAATATGATTGCTGGATCAGCCTGATTTATCGATTCCGGACTGACGGATAGATTAAAAGCAGACTGAATGATAATTGGTAAATTTAGGTTGGACTGCCGGATAAACTCCGGCCGAACTGAAGGATAAATTCTGGTCGGATCTAGTCATTTAAATTAGGTGCAGGGCATCCCGGCTGCTGTCACTTTGAAAAATGGAAGCGAGCTTAAAAGCTGGATGTCTGTAAGAGTTATGTCGGCATAATGTCTGTCTGTAAGAGTTATGTCGGCATAGTGTCTGTAAGAGTTATGTCGACGTAATGTAGTTAGTCGTGGTTATGGCTACATGAGGTATGCGTCTTCGATGCATGTCTGCAAGACTGCCATCGACGAGACTTGTCTGCAAGACTGCTATCGACGAGACTTGTCTGCAAGACTGCCATCGACGAGACTTGTCTGCAAGACTGCCATCAACGAGACTTGTCTGCAAGACTGCCATCGACAAGACATGTCTGCAAGACTGCCATCGACGAGACATGTCTGCAAGACTGCCATGGTCATGGGCAGTATTAGTTGAATCATGTTTATGGTCAGAAAAAAATTAGCCATATATTAACACATATATGATTAAAACACTCATCTGGTGTAAAACGCTCTTCAAAACTGAACTCAAATCCACATGTACATTCCCAAATCTAAATTATTTGTAAATTCTCCAGAAATTATCAGTAAATTCTCCAGTAAGTGAGGTTTTCCCATCGCAATTATTAACAGAAAATTCAATTGAATTCTCAAATAATGTAAAGAAAACATTCGAATAACCGATCTTGATTTCAAGCTTATTTCAATTCCCCTAACGAGAGCATCCCGAAATTCATTAATGAATTTCAGGCATTAATACTTGAAATTTATTAATACATTCATCAAGTATTGAAATTTTATTCATCATTTTATTAAGAATGCATCAAGTAAGATGCTCAAGTATTAATACATTAATACTTGAAATTAATTGAAATTTATTAAAACCAAGAGGCTGCATCGTATTATCTATCATTCAGTACAGTTCTTGATTTTTCAATTGAAGAGCAGAGCTACGGTTTTTGTTTAATTAATAAACGTGGCCAGTCTTCAGAAAGCGGCAGAATCGACGAACCAATTAATTGATTCAGAACGGACGAGGACTTATTATTTATTATTAATGTTATTATCAAATTTACCGTTGTGGAGGTATTTGATTAATCGTTATTTTATTTAGGTATTATGATTTTTTTCTATATACGTCTTGTCAATTTATAATTAGTCAGTGCTAGAATTGTATTGTATGTAAAGTATTGGAACCGTGGTCAGAGATTACAGGTAGAGAAAAATAACAGTAGAAACGTAGTCTTACAAATGGGCTGCTAATCGCTGCCCATTTTTTAAGCCCTGAATGTGGACAAGTGCAACAGTTCTTGTATTTGAAGAATTTTTTTATTGTAATGTGATGCCTCGTACAATAAAGTATTTTACTTTAACCGTGATTCAATGAACACTAAACCTGCCACTATACCCACGACACAGTGGACTCCGAACTTCTGGAGTCAATCAGCCTGTGTTTTTTTCTCCAACAATAATATTATTTAATACACATATTTATTAGGTCTATTCTTAATATTCCTTCTTAGTTGCCGAACTATAGAAGAAATCAACAACAATTTCTAGACAAATGAAAAATATGATCTTCTGAATGTCTTCACGTACCGAAACGTTTGTAATTACTAACTGGCTTTTTTCGAATACCTCGAGTCAAATCAGAAAAATAACTTGAGGGTTTTTTTCAACCCTCTGCACAATTCATCACTAAGACTGACATCAAATAATGTCTCATTGACTTTAATTATAATTATCATCAACTGGAAAATACCGCATGACTTTACAAGACAAAAAATAAATAAATAATTAGATATTAACAATTTTCATGAGCAAATTTTTCGTCCTGACTTATTGCATGAATGATGACTGTTGGATTTTCGTCCCCCCGAAAAGTATAAACGTGAATGGAAACCCGCGTAAAAGTTTTGAAGCTTCGTTCATTCTTCTAAAACTTAAATCGCAATTATCTAAGCCCGATTACCTGCTGTAATTACGTTGCCAATTTCTGCCATGCACAATTTCCAACCGTGTTCATTTGTTCGTTAACAAAAGCCAGCGGCTGACCTGAAATATCGAAAGATATTCGATAACATCCTAGCCGTTAGACGGGCCAGCTGCCGCAGGTTCCGATGACTCTGCAATTTTCTTAAATTATCACAGAAAAATTAGTGTCATGTTGTCTAAATAGTGACAAGCTTTCTTGCCTACAAGGAAAGAGTTGACATAGCACTGACACTCCCTCTAGCCGGGTCAAACTAGGTCAGGATGACCCACTCATGACAAAAAGTTCATAGAAATTTGGGCAGAGTCTCACACATTTCTCTGTGTGTTGCGCTCAGTTCACTGAATGATCGACTCCTTGACTCCTCGCTCGCTGAGAACGATTTTGTGTCGATGTTATTTTGTTCCAGACAATTCCGTTTAGGAGATGCGCAAAATCTTGTTGCTCGGTGCAAGTTAATTAGGACCATTTAGAACTATCGACTCTTCGTTCATAAAAATATGAGAACATTAATAATTTTTCTGGATCAAATAATAGCCGAGTACCTAATGATTTTATCTTGAGCAATAATTCTATTTAAATTATTTTAGGTGCAATCAAAATTGAAATCATATTTTCCTTTCTAAAATCTGATTGCGCTTTTTTTTATTTTGTTCTTGAAAAACGATCTGTTGTTAATATTCCTAGATATTATGATGTTCGACAGGCACTTTCTTCATAAACTTGAAGCACATTTTTAGTAGCTCAGTGACGTACCATCAGCAGTATCTAATAAAAGTTGATATATCATATAGTCGACGTAAGTGACTATATAGCACAAATATAACGAACTCCATCCCAAAAAAACATAAATAAATTGATTTTGTTCTAAGACTATGCAATGCATACAGACATCCTCATGTCTAGGATACATTAAGCTATACTCGTATTTTTATTTCATCGTCTACGGAGCGAAAGTTTCATCGATCCAAGGTGTGAAAACGCGACTTCGCTCCTCATCCAGCCTAGCGTGTTGGCAATAGCGTCGCTTTGCCCCTGATTGTCACATTATATGCAATCTCGCTTCACATTCAACGCCATTTCGGCGCGTGAAAGTAGTCTGCCTGGGCGAATTTTAGCGACACGAGCGCGACACGCAAACTGCCCATTGGCGTGCTAGGTTGTCGTGTTCTAGCGCCCTACACTACAGCACCGGGACCAGATGTGTCGTGTCCCAGCGCCCCATGAAGCACAGTACACGACAGCACAGGGACCAGATGTGTCGTGTNGTGTCGTGCACCAGCGTCCTATGGAGCACAGTACACGGCAGCACCGGGACCAGATGTGTCGTGCACCAGCGTCCTATGGAGCACAGTACACGGCAGCACAGGGACCAGATGTATCGTGCCCCAGCGCCCCATGAAGCAGAGCACACGACAGCATAGGGACCAGATGTGTCGTGTCCCAGCGCCCCATGGAGCTCAGTACACGACAGAACAGGACCAGCTGTGTCGTGTCCCAGCGCCCCATGGAGCACAGTACACGACAGCACAGGGACCAGATGTGTCGTGTCCCAGCGCCCCATGGAGCACAGTACACAACAGCACAGGGACCAGATGTGCCGTGTCCCAGCGCCCCATGGAACACAGTACACATCACCGGGACCAGCTGTGTCGTGTCCCAGCGTCCTATGGAGCACAGCACACGACAGCACATGGACCAGATGTGTCGTGCACCAGCGCCCCATGGAGCACACAGTACACGACAGCACAGGGACCAGATGTGTCGTGCCCAGCGCCCTATGGAGCACAGTGCACGACAGCACAAGGACCAGATGTGCCATGTCCCTAGCGCCCCATGGAGCACAGCACACGACATCACCGGGACCAGATGTGTCGTGTCTTAGCGCCCCATGGAGCACAGCACACGACATCACCGGGACCAGATGTGTCATGCTTGCGCTCAATGAGTGTCATGCATGTATCAGTGTTGTTGTATTAATGCCATTTCATTATTCAATTTTTGCCAGTCTGCTGAATCTTATAGTCGGCAATGCAGTCAAGTATTTTTTTAAAAGGCCAGCGTTGAATATTTCTTTGTCTATTTTCCTCCAAAACTCAAATTATATCGTAGATGGCTATTCTTCGTAATACCATTTAAATAATATTATTTACATTTTACGTAACAATACGTCCCATTTCTTTATCGTTCATCATTTCTAATCAGTTATTCCAAAGCTACGTGTTCAACAGTGTACCTAACACTTCAGTTACGTGTATATTGTTTTATTCGTTTCTAAATGATGAATCGACCTAGATTCCTGAGAAAGCATGGCGACGCACTAAAACATTGATTTCAAACCCATCCAGCAGCCATGTTATTGTTATAACGCGATATATTCATATAAAACCATACATACGAAGACCAAATAAATACAATCACCGGCCGTATCACGAATATAACATTTGTCATATGATCACCGTAGCAAAGCCAGCGTAAACGATTTTTTTTTGCCCTTTGCATCCGTAGGGCAACTTTCATTCGCGCCGTAAGCGGGGAACTCAAACAAGTTTTTCTCGACGAGACCGGAGCTCCTGAGGATAGTAAGTAACGGACACGAGAGAAAAGGTCGGAGCTTCGTACGTATTCCTTCCTTAATTAATTAAGAACGTCTTCTTCATACTCGACTGTTGCTAGTGGACATTAAGCATCGGTTATAGGGAATATTATTTCTTCCTGTATGGAAGAAGTGAAGCTTGTGTAGTTTTTGTTTGAGTATTTTGTTTCGTCTTTTTCGCTGTGTAATGGAAATGGATGATGATGATGATGTGAGCGCAGCAAATGCAGGATAATTGAAGAAACATGTGCATCTTTTGACATGCGATCAACACTTTTTTAAACATTTATGACGTGAAATCAATTACAATCAATTGACTGAATGGAATATAATAGAATAGAATAGAAGAATAGAATAGAATAGAATAGAATAGAATAGAATAGAATAGAATAGAATAGAATAGAATAGAATAGAATAGAATTCTTCGAACCACTTGATTCGATTGTTTTGTGGGAACATTGACTTTTTCGTCTCAGTCGTGTGAAATCAAGCAGAGAGTTTTGTGCTCGAACAAATTTTTAACGAAAGTTGTTAATTCACGCAAATTCTAAATAATTTTAATTTAAATTTGGTTAATTGAATATATAATTAACATATTAATAATTAAATAATTGAATAGATTTAATTGAATAAATAATTCTCTTAGAGATGGCATCTCAAAATAAAATATTTATTTTGCAATTATATAAGGTCAGACGGTCACGTATTTCTGAGTGCAAGAATTGTTGGCGGAAAATTTCAAGTGTGGTCAAATGCATATAACAACATTTGTTATGATCACGCGACATATTTCGAAACAAAATGGCGCTAAAACAAACCAATAACAAAGAATTTAATTATAATATAACCAGTAAACCAAGAAAAATCTTGAAAATCATTCCTCTCAAAATCTCTTTTTTCAAGTTTAAGTCGAATCATGCGGTTTTCTGCGAATCTATGTACTATAAAATGTGGACTCTTTATACTCGTAATTTGTTGGCACCCAATTGAAACATTTTACTCACGATTAGATGTTATAAATAGTAAAAATGCATGCATTTCATTTTAAGAGAGCTGTAATAATTTATTCCAACGTACTCCATACTTGATTAGCTTCCACATCAATTCATTCACATTCAAACATCAATCCCTATAAGACAAATCATGGTCAATTTAATCGATTTAAATTTATTTACAACATGCGACAAGTACGACCAAACCTCTTCTACAAACCTATCATAACCTTGCACATTTTCAAATTGAACATCACGTTAAAAATGCCAAACTCAATTAGATTAGAGGTTGCAAACAAAGAGTTGGTGAAGCTCCATTAAATATCCAAGTTTACATTCAACATTCGCCACGCAATGAATGCACCGCCAGGCCTGTCAATACTATCGCTCGACTGAACGGTTCTCAGGTTTGCTGTGGGTAACTCAAATAATTGCCCAGTCGGTACAAAACCAAGCAAATCTATTTGCACCAATATTTACTTTAGAGCTCCCTTTATGTGTGTGCGCGCTAATGTTTTATTAAGAAAGAAAACAAAGATTTTTTCAATACTGATGCGTGAAAAAGTTGGTAATTGTGATCAAATATAGTGCAATATAGTGTAACACTTTATTGCAGCAACCCCTGTTGATTTTAGCTGCATCGGCGAAAATTTTTTAGCTTTGTTATATTGTACTCAGGAAGAGTATTTGCGTTCAGTGATGAATATAATAAGGACTTTGAAAATAATTAAATATAAATTAATTTGTTCGGATATTATTTAATTTGTAGTAAAGTCCATCATTCAGTGTTCGACTAGGAAAATGAGGACTTGACTTATTGTTCAGGTAAGGATGGCATCAGGACAAAGGGGGTTTACTCCGGTAAATTTGGTTTCACCAATAAATTTTGGAACGATCATCCAATGATTGTAACTCTGATCAAAATATTAGCGAAATTGCAAGGAAACCCCCAAAAATTGCAACAATCAACAAAATAATAATTACGATCTCCTGAAATTAACATTATTCTAAATGTGTTCATAGCAATGGTTGGACCACGACAAAAAGCCATGTTTTGTACATCGACTACAGAAAAGTCTCGTGCGACAATTGTCATGTCTGCTCTGAGCGTCGTACAATCTGAAGCAATTGCCAAAATGTCCGCATTATCGCTCGCAAATCCCTAAAAATTAATTATGTTCATATATTACACAGTTTTATGAGTTTCATAATGAATTAGATCATTTTTAACATAATCTTTTGATCTAACGCACATTCGTCATAACCTCTGGTAAATGTAGAATAGTGGCAAAACCACTAAATGGTTTGATCGTCTAACCACACTAAACCACACTAAAGTAGTTTGATCGTCTTCCTTGGTATAACAGCTTATACGTTAGCACCTCCTATGGACAATTGTATAGAGCTGTCGCCTCAAAATATTTAGTTTGAATGCAATGATAAATTTTCTGTCGAATTTTTTGTCGTGTATCATGTGTCTTAAATCCTAGGCTCAGGATGTAAGGTCTACTCCCTATATCCTGAGACTAAGCTAATGATTTAAATAGTTTCTGATAACTATTTCATTAATAAATTTGTCCTGCCTTGATTATCATGCATAAAAACTCTAGAGTGTCCTTTAATACTAGGGTAAAAATATTGAGACAAAACATTGCACTGTTTTCCTTTTAATTTGAGCCTCTATTTTAATATATAAAACGAGTAGTGTGACGCTTTCTAGAAATCAGCGCCAATAGAAACGCTTTATTGCAATTTCAGTCGTGATTCAGTAGCATTCGGAAACGTCAAATAAATCTAGCCGTTCCGTTTCCCGAAGAAGATTTCGATTTTTTTCCTAGTCGGGCAAAAGAAAAAGCAGACAAACTTGTATCAGGAATATGCAGCCAAGCCAAAAGAGATGCTTGGATGACCCCAATCGGTGAAACTGGATTCTAGCTGATGGATATGACGCTTCATTTGGTGCCTCTTCCATTTCAATTCTATGTTATAATATAGAGAGTATAAGCATTAGGGCCTTCGTCGAATTTTTTTATTGTTTCCTTTTTTTTTGTGTGTGTGTGCGAAATAGGACAAAAGTTGCAATGAACATATCTTTTTTTTCTAAATAAACTTTGTAAATAAAAGGCGTCAGGATCGAGTAATGAAAAATTAAATCTGATCTACAGATGGTCTTCTCGTAGATTTCTTAAACGTTTTGTCGAATTTAAGATGCTCGCTAAATCTATTTGCTTAGATTTTTTTACATAAATGCCTAAGACAGTGCAATCGCGTTATAAAATATTCTCTACATATCTCAATTGTTTACTGTCTTCATTAAAGACTAATATTTTCGTGCATTCGTTTCCAAGTTTTGTAGGTTTTCCTGACTAATAATATATCAATATCCTAAACTATCATTAAACTCTGCTCCAGTAGAACGTTGTAATCAATATACCTGACCTACGGCTTTAAAATGTTCTCTGATCTGCAACTAGACCTCCCCAAGAAAGTAAATAATCCCAAGAAATGCACTTAAGAAATTAATAATAAATAATGATAAAGTAGACCCCCAAGAAACTATATAATCTTATCAGGTACTAGACCCCTCAAGAAAGTAAATAATCTCTAAGAAAGACTAGCTCTTAAGAAAGTAATATAAATAATAATAAAGTAGACCCCCAAGAAAGTATATAATCTTATCAGGCACTATACCCCTCAAGAAAGTAAATAATCCCTAAGAAAGACTAGCTCTTAAGAAAGTAATTTAAATAATAATAAAGTAGACCCCAAGAAAGTATATAATCTTATCAAAGTACTAGACCCCCAAGAAACTGGGTCTAGCCGAGGGCTGGGCCGGCGGGAATCTTCTCCAGCCATCGGGACACGCAAAACCTGACGAAAAACTGGCTGGAGTGACCCACTAAACCAGCACGTATATCCTTCCTGACCCACTTCGCTTAGACGTAAAAATGTTTTTGCTGGAGATGATCGCAGGGCAGGGACTAGAACACGAGTTCTTCATTATTCAATGTTCTTGCTTCGTTCTTGTCTGCAGACTGTTATGTGACCTCGTTCAGATAGTGAGTCTAAATTATTTATTATAATTATAAATCCTGGGTTCACTAAAAATAGTATACTTTAAATTTTAGTACAGGAATCTCCCATGAATATAACAGAGTTGGTTCCTCAGCATCTGAAGCAATGGAAATGGCATAGTTTAGTTTACGAAACACACCATGCTTCTTTATCTTCAGTGCATCGCAAGACATAGCAATATTTTTTGACAGTTCATTTTGAAATCATAAATGATCATTATTTAACTATTCTTATTAAAAAATCATTAATGAGTGCACTGGTGAACACGCGAATTCTTCTATTCAACCGTTATGAGCAAAGTGAAAGTTAAAGCCGAAGTCTTGAAAATATTTTTGTCTTTTAGAAGAACTTGAAATTACCATCCATTCGAAGACTAAGTAAACCATCAAGTCACCGTCTAGTAAAGCAGTTAAATTTAATTCAACTATTGATTTTTTCTGCAATGTCGTGCATATGTCGATATCGCTTATTTGCGCAATAATTATTGCCAGATTTTTTCAAAAAATAAATTTTAAATATTTAAAAACTTCTCTTCCAGAAATAATCCCAATTATGGACGGAATTCTCGAGACTTGGCTTCAGCAATGCTTGAAATGAATAACGTATCAAGTCTTCCCACGTTTAATTCGCAAAGGAAGAAATTAGATAAAACTTACATTTCAATATTACGTGGATGGGTAATACTTTCATAAATAGCTATCAAGTTTAAATATACAAAAGAGAGGAGATGAAACTTACAATAGTAGGGTCTTAGGTTATAATTTCTTATTGCTATTAATCTATTAAATGTATACATTAGACTTGAAATAACCATATGATATAAAATATTCATTTAATTTAAACTATCCATTTCACTCTGAAACGTTTGAAACGGAAATTTCTACCAATACAATTACAATAATAATAACAATATATTCTCGTTCTTCAACGGATATACACATATTATTTAAAAACACACAACATACTTTTGTAAATTGGAGTTCTATAATATCAAATTGGAAGATAAAACGCAGAATTTATTTCTCCTATTTCTTTTGGGGTTGAAGGTATGAAGCTGCAACTGCTAGCGGAATACTTACCATTATAATCATGAAGGGCAAATCCATTATGAATGTTTCAATAAAATTAATATTGCGAAATATTTTCAATGGTTCAGGAGTGAAGCAAAAGAAGCAGCGAACCCGGCGCTTGTTTGAGGTAGAAGAGGCTGAACTGAGGTAGAGAAGGCCTCTACCTTGAAGTAGAGGAGGCTGAACTGAGGTAGAGGATGCCTCTACCTTGAAGTAGAGGAGGCTGAACTGAGGTAGAGGAGGCCTCTACCTTGAAGTAGAGGAGGCTGAACTGAGGTAGAGGAGGCCTCTACCTTGAAGTAGAGGAGGCTGAACTGCGGTAGAGGAGGCCTCTACCTTGAAGTAGAGGCAGCTAAACTTCATATTTTGTTGTAGACTGGTTCGCAGCACCGGCTGCAGCAATCTGTAGACACATATACAGGAGTTATTCAAATGTACCTGGATTATCGACTTGCGCAAAGATCACCCGCCTGTACTGTTCTGGAAAGCCACCTACACTGGGACTAAGGCCTTACGATCCCCTCAGGTGTGCCCAGAGTTTATTTGGGGACACCAATCAAAGGTCATGCTGAAATCACCACCATCGACGGCTCCCATGCAAGCTCCGCCCTCCATTGACGTTAACCACTGCGCTACATGCAGTACCGCTGCACATCGCTAGTGGCGCTACCTGCGCGCTACAGTATTGCTACCACTGCGCTACAGTGACGCTAACCACAGCGCTACAGTGACGCTAACCACTGCGCTACAGTATTGCTACCACTGCGCTACAGTACCGCTACCACAGCGCTATAGTGGCGCTACCACTGCGCTACAGTATTGCTACCACTGCGGTACAGTGACGCAAACCACTGCGCTACAGTGCCGCTACCACTGCGCTACAGTACCGCTACCACTGCGCTACAGTGACGCTAACCACTGCGCTACAGTGCCGCTACCACTGCGCTACAGTACCGCTACCACAGCGCTACAGTGGCGCTACCACTGCGCTACAGTACCGCTACCACTGCGCTACAGTATTGCTACCACAGCGATACAGTGACGCAAACCACTGCGACACAGCGGTGTTATCCACCTGTACATAAATTGTCAACCAGTACAGGATTGAATTACCCATATACCGATATTATGTGCCTGCGCCGTTATTTTTCACAATGGTACAAATAGCGACCATCAGAATCTGTTAAGATATGATTGGAGTAATGAAGTATGTAACTGGAATTTAAGAGTAATAATTTTATAAGAGTATATTAAGTAAATATACACCTACCTATCAACATTGCTATCTTCTACCAGGCCTCGAGAGGAAATTTCAGTTCTTAATAAAATTGTACATTTTACCAGAGCTTTCTAAACAAATATTATCAGGATGAAAATTTTATGTTCGCCTTAATAATGTCCTCCGGGTTTATGCGTCATTAGTGCAGTAAATATAGCTTCAAACACATTTCTATATTGAAATTCGTAATAATATAAAATATTTAAATTCATGATAATATATGTTTTCAGTTTGTGGTTTCTTCCTGAATGCCTCAAATATTCAAGTCGCAACATGTTTGCAATAAATTATTCGTCAATTAACGTCACATTTACAGTAAATTATTCAAATGTAAAATATTCACTAATTCTGCCCTGCAATGCGAACACAAATTATAGATTGGTAACACTACTATATATAAAGCTTCATGATTATAAAAACTCACTGTCTATACTTGGGGCGACTGCTGATATAAAACTCCGGACTTTGAACGCCAAAAAATGTGAACCTTTCTCTTAAATATAGTGTACATATCTTTCCGATTACTTCACTCAGTTTTTAAAACTGAACAATGATTGGTTAACTTTTTTCCGATGCTGCAAACCACGTCTCAGTCGAGTATTTGGACGCAAGAGAATGGATGCTATAAATTACCCAGCTTATGCTCATCAAAGTTCGCTCCTCAGGGCCAAAAATTTAGTGCTTTCGAAAGTGTACATAAAAAAGTTTCCAAGCATACCGAATTTAAGATTCAAGCACGGAGAAAAAATTCATTGAATTTACATTAAACTCGAGCTGTTACTTGATAAAACGGTGAATAAGGACGGTGAACTAAAAAATGATTGAGGGCCTGTGGTTGACTAATAATCGATACTTCGGCTCCAATTTTAACTGTATATTTAAAATCGTTCCCTGAGGCAGTAATGCTGACTCAGCAATGCTGCAACAGGCTACGTAATATAACCCATCTCAGTTACATATGCTACATGTATAAGAGGCCAAAGTCAATTTATTTAGCCTATAATACCGTTAGCATTTCTTTTCTCATGTAACAAGCAAGCTTCAAACCTAGATCAAAAATCATTAAAACGACTATGACTTGAGTTTAATAATTTATCACATATTCTTTGAGAAACTAATTACAATAATATATTCAGAGTCACTATCGTAATGGTATCTTAGCTTCCATACATTGAATAATTCTTTAATCCTCAAAATAAATCCTACCAATGAAACTAACCATAATTAAGGTAGGTTGTGGGTAGTGGTAGTAGATATATAAAATAATTACCATAAGGGGGAGGCGAACAAATTAATCATGACCGGCGGACGTATACACGTAATGCAACAAGCTTGATAGTCTGATGCAAGTTATGTCGGTAACATCATTAATTCATTTAAATAATGAGTTTATGTTCATTAATGTATTGGAGATTGCATTCTAGAATATCAATACGATGATACATATGAATGCTTGCATAATTAGCTATAATATAAAATTTTAGGATCGTGAGTTCAAATAGCATTCATTGGATAAGAGAGTTACTGAAATCAAGTTTCGGTATTGGAAAAATTTTCACAACAGCATTCAATTGTTCATTTGTATTCATTAAGCGTCAGTTTACTCACAAACACATCCGTCTTTCATGCCTAGCATCTCTATCAATAGTTTGTGTAATTCTTAACTATTCATCATGACTGAGACGTGATTAATGAACGCTTTCTTTCTCAAGCCACGCGCTGCGTTCACTGAAGCGCAGTCGACGCGCGTGTTATAAATCAAAGAAAGCATCCATACAGCAAATACACATCGACTGAAAGTAATCCAATTCAGTGATGGAACATGAGAAGGAAAAAGAGAGTATTTTCATTTGTTTTTTCTTTATATAAAAGCTACGTTTGTTGTTCTTTACATAAAACACTTCAAATATATAATATAAAGTTTAGGATCCGGCCTTCCTAATGAATAGTATAATAAAGAAAATATAACTCGGTTCTCACTGCAGCTAGTGAGTGAAAGGAAAGAGAGCACATTTTCTCGTCCGTCCGTCCGTGAAGTCACAGACAGACAGCCGGACAGACAGACGGACGGACGGACGGAAATGACGAGCAAAAGTCTAACGATATTTAGTATGTGATGCGTTCTCTAAATTGAAAATTAGATGAAGTGAATATTCATTGATATGTCATGATTTAAAACATTAATTTAAAACGATTTGGTTTGCATCAAATCTAAACAAATATTCAAAAACATGAATTTTACAGAGGCTGCTAAAGCGAATCATCTCAATTAAAATCTGATGCCATTAGTAAATAGATTGCAAACGATTGTTAAGCATCTAAGTATTATTTTCCAGCCGTGAGCTGAAAGTAATCCAACGACCTTATATAACCATAATTCTATGATAATCTATGCATTGTATTCTATAACGTTCGTTGCTGCGATTCCTAATCAATAGTTTAGAAGATAGACAATAATTTTGATGATATTGATAGAGTTCCAAGACAATTAGTTGTTATCGGCGTAAGTCAAAGCGATTCTATTAATCACATGTTGTATATATTACATATACTGGCTATCGAGTCATTTCAATTTGGTGCATTTAAATCCGTTTTCTGGTGTAANATTAGAGGAAATTTTTTGGTTTGCTGAGTCATGTAGCGCCATAAAATCCATATTCATTTCGGTGTTTATACCACAAATTAATCTCAAATCACCTTATTGAGCTTTTTATTTGTAATATACATTCCCACCTGGCACATGACGTAGAATTAACGTTCTGTTTACGATAATTCAATGATAAAAATGTCTGGTACATATGTTGGTTCTCTCGACCTAATGACATGGCATTTATGCTTGATTTTACGAGAACTTATTTTAATTTAGCATGGGTATCAATTTAAATGGTTAATTACTTAACACTGATTTAATATGAATTAATTAATAATTCAATTAATTTAGAATGTTTTCACTAGGACATCGCGTAAGTACTATCTCAATAATTCCTACTCATTACGTCAGAAGCATTTGCTACAACCGTGAATCATTTGTTTAAAAAAAGTTTTTCGATAATGTAATTCCAGATGAAATCAAATTGAAACAGCTATAAAAATTCTCGACTTTGTCCTTCTGTTCCTTACCTGCAACAATGAAAATCATTCGAGAATTATCCTATTATAGATTATTTGTGTTTTAGAACGAATTAAGCTCATGCAATGCTTAAAAACGGGCATCGAATTTAACGTCTAATTATTAAAAAGAATAATGGCAAACAAGTGAAACAAGGTACAATATTGGCTTAAAAATTATGCTATTAGCTTAAAAATTATATTTGGACATGATTGCAGTTATTAAATTGAGACCCTAGATACGAAACATAGAGCTCATATATTATAATAATAATAATAATCATTTACTTTTCTACCATAGGAAACATTACCTCTGCATCAAAATAAAATAATTCGATAATTCATTTTAAAAGTTCAGGGAAAGGGGAAGCTCGTTGGCATGAGGTTTTGAATCTCTGATTCTTTTTGATTTTTTAATTCGCTGAAGTGAAAAATGTGACTCGAATATTTTGGGACATTCTCCAGATGCGCCGTTGTTTGAAAGTTCAATATGAGAATAATACTCCATGAAATTATAACGATTAAAATTCTGATGCACTCGATTCGAAAGCAGTTCATTCAAATCTTCATACATATTTGGGCTGCTTCATACATTTTTGGGGTGAGTGGTTAAAATAATAATTGGTTTGCTGAGAGATTGTTTAATTTTTAAGTGTAAATTTACATGCCTTTCTCTTGCATTTGGAGGAAAAACCTTTTTTAGTGCGTAAATTTGATTCCTGCACCCTAGCAATCATTTTCTTATAGCCATCACTTAAATTTTTTGTGTTTCCACAAAAGTTCGCTCAGTACTATCGCATAGAAAGGTACTTTTTGCTTCCAGCGATAACTAAAGCTAAATATGCCTGGTAGAGCAGCAACAGGGATGAAGGAGAAGGTATAGCTTTCTAAGGGGCACTGCAGTTATGAAGTCAATGAGTAAAAACTCTCATCGACACACCTACCAACTTACTTGAGTTCTATGAGCTCAGGCGATACTTGCCTTTACCAAGCTGCAGTAAAGCGTTCGAAAGTTGGTTGTAGGACATTGCTGTTGCGTAAAGTTTTTTCTGAGACTTTTTCTCGCGTCAGATGCCACGGGCTAGCCGTTCATCCAGACCGGAGCCAGTTTACCCATCTTTTTCTGTGTCGTATGAATTCCGATTTTAAGGAACGGATCAATGGGGTATAATTGACAGCTATCAGTGGAATAACATCACGCACATCTCCGCGGTGGGTAATCCAATATTATTTCTACGAAGAAGAGCGTAACAGAGGTCATTTTGCATGTGTCGCTTAGATTCTGAAGTCAGCCAACCGTGGGCATCCAGTTAAGTAATTCTAGCTTCTCCTCCTCCATTCCAGCGACAACGTCAACTGCCCGAGCTACGCTATAACGGAACCCATCTCCTATTCGCTTTCTTAAACGCTCTAAATTCGGCCAATAGCGAGCCAACAGCGTCGAAACTGTTCACAATTCTATCGTTAAAGAACCGTAAATGGTTCTTGACTGGCAAGATGGAGATGGTTGTGGCGAACAGATGCACCAGAGGAGCTTGCAGTTTAAACAGTCCCGGTTACAAACCGAGTCCCCGCGAGCGCTTGCACGTAGCGGTATAAAGCTGGCGGAGTCTTCAGAGCGTCCGCACTTTGCGTATCACGACCTGGCAAGACGGTTCAATTATCAACCATCGATCAATGACGACATGAATATTTCCATGACGTGATTTGTTACGTGAACTGTCATAAGAGTGAAATAGTGACGTAATTCGATCTTGAAAGTGAATTTATTTGCCTGGAAATGAAGGCGGTACGTAAATTTGGAAATAGGTTAGAGCGACGTTTGTTTTGATGCGCTTGGCCACAATTGAGGTCAAGAATTTCTCTTATGCAAATATTTCGTTGCCCGCAAACATGAAGCCTACTTGAGGCATTCAAGCCTTAATGATAGTGAAGTAAAACCAAAAGCTGAAACAGGAAATTTACTGTATTGTAAAGACCCATTTCCAATCCATTCATTTCGAATTCATTAGATATTTTATTAAAGCTCGTGAAACCTTCGATGGTTCTGGTTGACACTTGTTTCAACATTGCAAGGACTCGTTCGCTGAAATCGACTTGGAATTTTGACCATCGAGCTCTCAAAACTTCTAACTTTTAATTCATAAAAACAGATACTCAAATCCATTTGTATTTTAACCACACTTTTTGTTCTCACGATTTTATTTTTTTTGTCATGTTTGCGTAGAATCCAATTAACCTCTGTATTGAAAACCTAACGCCTCGAGAAAATTTTTGCAGCCTAAAACCTTCTCCAACTCCTGTTTCAAGTTTTGGCGTTGTTTCTTAGTTTGAAGACTAATAATTAATATTGAATAATGGTTAATAAATATTATTTAATGTCTTTACTGAGAATCAAGCTTAAGCCTTCATGTCGAGCAACGAGGAATTTTAAAATCAAAAGACAACATGAACAACAAATGAGTTTCATTTCAAACCAAACACTAAATTTCGAATTTTTGTACATAAATTAACAGTAGCCAAAATTTGAGTTAAAAAGTTACTAAATGACCTGATATAACCATAAAATAGGATATCTTTCCATAATGAAAAAACATTAATGGTATCATTAAAATATAAAGATTTTCAAATCAATTTTCTGTCATCATATTTAGTATTTCTATCAAATAACTATGTCATAAACAAAAAACGTAAGACTTCAGATAAAGGCAAAGATCATTGCGTAAATAAATGGAATAGTTTAAAGAATCTGCTAATGAATATCTTTGCAGCAGTTCATATCAATTTCAATAATTTCAGAATTTCTAACTTCTGCCGAAGTACTGAGTAAAACACTACGTTACTTCAAATCGTAAATATTCTTATAACGTCACTAAATTTATTGTAATAACTAAATTGTTGCATCATTGTAGCCTAATGTAAGAACTAAATTGTAGCCTCATTGTAGCATAGTGGAAGAACTAAATTATAGCATCGATTCAAAATGTAGCTAGGAAAACCTTGCTGCAAGCCTCGCTCGATCTATCAGCATGAGCCTGAGGTTGTTCTCATCATACATTTTGTCATGATTAATATTTCTTTTGCTACGGGCGATTGCCAATGGCAAATCTCGTATCGCCCCCGCGCGTGAGTGGTCGACCGGCATGACGATATTTTGGTTCTTCAGAGAATTGAAATTAAAAGTGGCTAGAAAAAAAATGGCGCTCAATACGAATGCTACCTGCCACTAGAGAGGCTTTTTTCTAGCGAAATTATTCAATTGAATCATTATTATGCATAGTGCAATTCACTATACATTTTTTGTCGTTGGTAACATGTTTGTTGCTTAATTTCCAGTAATTTTTAATTTTTCTGATACAAACAATTTCATCAATTATTTCGCAGTGATATATAAAAAATAAAAACATGTTGATTGTCGTAGAAGGAAATTTGAAATTGTGTGAATTCTATGGAAGGTCCCCAGTTCATAGCTATTTGCAACAGTATAACTGCTTTGTTGACTATATAAATATGTTATATATGCTATGCTTGCAACAATGAATGTCTCATTAACCGCCAGCGATTATGCTGGCTAAAAAGCTTAGGCTAAGACTAAAAATTGATTCGATGAACATAAGCCCGAATTTACCAACGATTTATCAGAAATTACTTGGATGAAAATTCGCATTTTGAAACAATCTAATGATTCCTTCATTTTGATTTCTAAATGCTATTGAGATTTAAATGCTTTGTTACTGGCGAGGATCGATTTGTAAATTTTGATGTCGCTTTCCAATAATGCAGAGTCTAGAAAGAACCAAACAAATTTATGGATTTTGTGTTCGCAATTTCGAAGAACGCCATAATATATCAAAAACTTACAAATGACCTTCGAATTTCTCAAATTTAAATTCAAAGCCAGAACAATGGGCTTTAAATTTCTCTTGAATACTTTTTTAGATTCATATAATAAATAATTGATTCATAATTAGGTTCTTATCATTAATAAATACATCATCATTGTTATACTTTTTTAAGTTCCAAAACAGTCGAGTAAATAGAGAACTCATTTAAAAGAAACTGCCAATACTTCAATCTATCGACATTATTAATGGCAGTGCTCTTTGAAAACAATCAGTGATTAAAAATAAAAATCTTGTTTTTCCGATTAGCTTCCATGCCATATGATGGTCTTTAAAATATTTTTTGTCATCCCATCCAACAAAAAAACAATCCCATCATGCATTAACAAACAATCCCATCATTCAAACAAAATAATATTTGTCAATCCCATCAATGACATCCCATCATGCATTAACATCCCATCATTGACATCCTATCATTGACATCATATCATTGACATCCCATCATTGACATCCCCCATCCTATCATTGTAACCGACCGACATCATGTGTCAATCCGACGTGTCAATGTGTCAACTCTTTCATAGGGGAAGAAGGTGGAAGAAAGTGTCCATTAGACTCTTCTTTCCCAGTCGCTTTTTTCTCAAGTTGATATCATCTATGTACTTCAATACAGGCAGCCCCCTTAGGCTATTCAATGCTCGGATGCAAGCTTAGCTTCCACTTATGCAAAAGGAGCTGGTCTTCTTTTAACGAACATACAATTTGATACATCAGATGGTATGACACACAATCTTGTATAATATGATGTCATGTCTGTTATTCAGAAGATCGTGGGTAAAATCTTCTGATATGATTGTATCTCTGATATTTATAGGATTTTATGTAAAATCTCTTAAATGTTTATATGGACGTTTTCCGATGAGGTTAAATGACATCTTTTTTAGGAGATTTAGTGAAATGGAAACAATACATCGACTAAGGTCAAGCGTTTTTTACGCCTTTGTAATAGAAAATTCTGTAAAGGCGATGGCAGAGCATGTAAGGAGTTGCCAATCATTTATTTCCCATAAATGGTTTCACTCGAGAAAAAAATTTTCAGGGCATTCGTGGACGTTATTTCAAAACGCAAGGATAAAATTTGGTCCTAGAAGTATAAATTATTTGTGGAATATTTCCCTACCGTCAAAATTCAAATCAGCATGGATTTCATCATCGGTTATTGCTGAGAGACGAAAGCCTTCATGGCCGTTTTCCATCTTCGATGTGTCCATTGTGATTTGGCAGTGAAATAAACTTCCCGAGTGATGTTAGATTTTCGATAATGGCTCACTGCCAGATTTACTGAGATTAATGCATTATTAATTGGAATTGATGCCTCATTCTAATTCATTCCTCTACAATTTTACGATATTGAGTCCTTATAACTCATATAATGACCACCAGAGAAATTTATTCTTTTATAGTTAACAGGAATTCTTTCTTCTTTGACTGCACTGTCATCTCACCAAACATGTGTCTAACTTTTCTTACTCACCGCAGGCGTGGTTATACGTGTGAGGCATATAGTAGATCACAGTAATGAGAATTTTGTCTTCTATGACTGCACTGTCATCTCATCAAACATGTATCTAACTTTTCTTGCTCACCGCAGGCGTGGTTATACGTGGGAGGCACAGCCCTGCTCTGCCATTTGCTCAGCCCGGTGTCCGGCTTCTTCAGTTTCAGTTCTGTCCTAGAAGTATAAATTATTTGTGGAATATTTCCCTACCGTCAAAATTCAAATCAGCATTGATTTCATCATCGGTTATTGCTTAGACGGAAGCCTTCATGGACGTTTTTCATCTTCGATGTGTCCTCGATGCTCTGGCAATTAAATTCAGAAGACCTGATCTACACAAACCCTGAGATTTAAAAAAACTTCTTGTGTAATGTTTTATTTCCGTTAATGCCCCACTGGCCAATTCATTGAGGTTGATGCAAAATTAATTGAAAATAGTTCCAGGATTCTTATTCGTTCCTCTACAATTTGACGATATTGGGTCCTTATAACTCATTTATTATAGTACCACCAGGGAAATTTATTCTTTAATAGACCACAGGAATGAGAATTCTGTCTTCTATGACTGCACTGTCATCTCACCAGACATGTATGTAACTTTTCTTGCCCACCGCAGGCGTGGTTATACGTGGGAGACATATAGTAGATCACAGGAATGAGAATTTTGCCTTCTTGAGTGCACTGTCATCTCACCAGACATGTGTCTAATTTTTCTTGCTCACCGCAGGCGTGGTTATACGTGGGAGGCACAGCCCTGCTCTGCCATTTGCTCAGCCCGGTGTCCGGCTTCTTCAGTTTCAGTTCCTCTTCCTCTTCGAAGCCCACGTCCAAGATAGCGAAAACCTCGAGCCCCAGCCGGGCCGGTAGCCTCTATGACGCAAGCTATGCTGAAGTAGGATACGGAGCTGTGGAAGACAGCGCATATCTTGGTGTCGATACGACGAATGTAGATCCCTACGAGGTTCTGGATTACTCTGGAAGTGCCTTTGCGTCGCCGGGAACAATCGACAGGCATTTCAGTAAGGGTTATTCTAAAGGATATGGGTATGATGATCATGATGATGGGTATGGACATGACCATGGTGGTTATGGACATGACCATGGTGGATACGGTCATGATGACTACGGAAAAGGAAAGGGCAAAGGGAACAAACATAAGAGCTGGTGGAAGAGTTGGACCTCTAAAGGAAAAGGGTATAAAAGTAAGGGCAAGGGGCACAAAGGAAAGAAAAGTTACGGGTATAAAAAGGGTACTTATAAGGAGATTTGTTATTTAGTGCCAGAGCACGACCACGGATATCATGATTCAGGATACCACAGGAGATAAGCCCTTTTTCATCGTCCACCTTTTATTGTGAAAACCCGATCTGACTGTCAAATGATGAATGAATTTTTTACGTGCTTATCTGATATGAAAATAACATTTTGTGATTTAAATTGGCATGATTAGTAACTCGATTGGTTATTCTTAAGGTCCATAAAACTGCTAATTATTTGGAAATTTTTTAAGATAAAATCGTTTTACATAAATGTAAAACAAATACCGTTTAATCTCCCCTAACCGTTGTAGAAATGGTATATGTTTTTCAACAAAAAACTGATGACAGTTTTTGTGCAAAATAATTAAAAAAATGTAAGTATGTAGGAGATGTTGGAAATACTACTTCGGTTTGTATTTTTCTTTATTGTGTTCCCGATTTGGGAATCTGACATATTAAATATTCTTCCCTATACGTGATGTTCCACCAAGTTCCTTTTCGAACTGATGTAGTTTTAGTGAAATTTGTTGTTTGCTTGTGAATGTGGCATGTGCGTTTCTAGCGACGTTAAGATTAGAATAAAGTCGATTATGTGTGCTGTTTTTTTTTTCCTACAGTAGGAAATTTAACGAATGATCAATAAAAATCAAAATAATTTTGATTTTAATAAGTAATTTTAGTATTTAATCTGCAAAATTTTTTCATTATTTCTCAACGTTCCTAAAATGAACTAATACCATTGAAGAAACATAACGACTAAATATTTTTGATAATTATGGTTTTAAGGCTAGAAACCGAGTAATGTAAATTCTAACTTGTTACTGCAGCCTGATTGGAAAAAGAGTTCTCGCAGAAGCTCTCACGTTACCGTTGTGGCCCTTGATTTTTTCTATTAAAATAGACTTTCGTGTTTCTATGCATTTTTTAGAGTAAATTGTGAAAATTTTATCACTCTTGATCCGAAATTCTTGTCTATATTAGCTGCAATCATATTTCATTAGTAAACGTTAAAAATAGTAAAATGGTAAAGAGTGAATGATAAATTGATTATAGTAATGTATGATTGCTTGAAATGACCGTGTTTTTAGTTAACCTATTGATTGGTGATAGTAGAAATAGCGAAAGGTAGCAATAGCAAAAGCAAAAAGTAGATAAATAGTTTTACCTATGCATGTGATTGGTATGCTCACTTTTAAAATTTTAGTTTCAATTGGTTCATTTTTTTACAAAATCAAAGTTGTGACCATTATGGGGAAAAATCAAAATGCGTTTAACAACTAAATTTTTTATGAATCATTAAAAATTAATCATTCTAATACATATAGGTATTCCACATCAGTAATAAGATATTGTTCTTTAATTGCAACTATGTATATGAGCTACAAATCTAACGTTCGAGATAAACAACACGCTTGAGCATGCACGCTGGTTTAAAAAAAAATTCTAGACATAATATTTGTCTGAGATATGCAAACAGTTTAGTTAACAACAAATTAAATGTTATATTTCATGTTATTAAATTCTTTTGAATTTTCATCCATCTAACACTCCCATTCATTATATTGTTAGAAAAATTTTTTGTTATAAGTTACCGCTCTTGTTAATAATTATATACTCTAACCGCTATACTCTCGTTTTATTATTTGATCACTTGAAAATCTGTAATGATCAAATTAACGAACACAAAATTCACATGTAAGACCACATTTACATATATTTTATCGTGTATCAGAATTAAATAAAATAACTTTTCAACATCCTCATATATTTTTTCCTTCACTATCCTATCTTGATGAAAATTTATAGTTTTGGCCCAAATTCAAAATAAGCGACCGCTGTTATGCAGTGAGAAATAAACAAGTTATTTACACAAATAGTGACTCACTTTTTGCGCATAGTACTGATACACTCTCTTGCCAATGCAAACTGGCAAAGGATGCCCCACTGAAGGCTGATAAATGCATCTATATTCAGACAATGTCTCACTCGTTTCTATGAGAGTGAGGGTCTGGCGGTAGGTGCGGGACGAAGAGGCGTAACGTCGGTGAATCATCGCCGAAACACCGGCGAAGTTTACACTCTCTTGTCCCTCCGACCAGAAAAAATTGAGATTTTGTCTAAATAGCGATGCACATTTTGCAGTTGTGTGGGTCATCCTGACCCAGTTTAGCCCGGCTAATAGACGTGTGGGTACAACGTTTGCTCCCTGCTCGTGCTGTAGGCCATAAAGTGCATCCCTATTTGGACAATAGGATTTTTCTGGAAATCCTATTGTTCAAATAGGACTTCCAGATTTTCTGGCGCCCACTTTACTCTACCGTCGTAATTCGCGTACGCTGCGAGCAAAAATTGCATGAAAATTTTCATACATTAAACTAGCACCAATATATGAATGAAAATCTTTTCTAACAATAATCAAAACAGACGGAAAATTCCGCTTGAGAACTTTTAAAACAACGCATAATTTAACAAATATTATTATTCAACTCACATTTGACAAGAATGAGGGCACTCACGATATGTAATCCGTGGCACCATAAAATATTATTATTAATTATTAATAATATTATTAATCATTATTAGCTCCATAGGGTGATTGTATCCATAGGGGGAGTATCGTAGGGGATTGTTTGACCATAATGAAGTCTGAGGTCAAAATCCAATATATGTTGTCACAAATTGCGTGCTATATCTACTAATTTGGCGAGCGATCACTGCGTAAGCCAGGGCGAATATATCCTATTTGTGTACTCAGTTATATGATACGTAGTGTTCTTCATAGTTTTGACGTTTACGCATTAACAAATCTGTTTTTTAATTCTATTCGCCTAATCTTACATTTTTTCAAGTGAAATGTTTTTTGATAAATAAATTGCGAATTAAAAATCTTACAGTGTTCTGTTAATTACTATTAATTTTCTAAATTGATGCTCTTCTCATTTATACGTACGTCTGAAATATTTTTCAGCAGAGGGGCACTATTTAGTGACTGAAGTTTGATGCTCCATATTGACACGTTAGTTTGCGGGTTCATGTCCCCCAGCTAGCTGTAAAATTTTGGCACTTTCTTTATTAGGAAGCAGGAGATATTTAGTCTCATCATCGCTCACACCGCAATAAATATAATTATTATCGAAAAAAAAATTGTGTTTCTGATCACGAAAAATGCTTGAGAATTCCGCGGAATTTTGTGAAAAAGAGAGCGGCTTCATAGAGAACTCAGCTCAAACTTTTTATATACATGACTATGACCGAAAAATTTCTAGCAGATCCGTAGAGTTTTTAGGTGGATGACTGATTATATTTGATAAAAAAAAATTTTTTTATCAAATTAAAATTCCCCGTTTTAAAATTCCTCAATGATAGTTTCACGAAAAGGGTGAATCATTGCTATTATTGATAGCGTATATTAGTACCAGAAAGTATTATTATCAAACGTATATATGTATGTGCACATATCGTACAGTAAGTAAAATCTTTCTTTGTTATCTTTTCTTCATCTTCTGAAAAGGAATTTAATTGTATGAACTCCATTGTTGAGATTTTCCTGTACTATATAGCGCCAGGACATCTTAGACGTATCCTTTGTTCGATCTAAATATTAAAATGACTAGATTGATTTTAAATCGCAAGTTTATCAGGAATTTAAAAGCAAAGAAAACAGCCAGAATATTAACCATGGCTGTTTTCTTTGCTTTTAAATTCTTGTTCGATCTACACTCAGAGTAATTAATGAGACTTTATCCTAATATCGATGCACTTTTGCCGTTACATTAGCCATCTTGACCCAGTTTGGCCGAGAAAGAAGATGTCATCAATAAATAAATAAAAATACACGTCAACAATAATACACGTCAATAAAAATACACGTCAACTACTGGTCCTAACCCCCACCTTCTCCCAATAATTAGATTTGCTTGACGTCGATATTCAAATAAATAATAAATAATAGTCTATTAATAAATAATAGTTTTCTAAATAATAGTCTATTGCTCAATATGTTTAAGCATTCATGAAAATTTAATATCTTAATTACACTAAATCGTTTCTTTGACATAAAAGTTTGTCAAAGAGATGCAACTGCCCAGCAACAGTTTCGAAAACTATACCCATCCATAACACATTAACAAATCTGTGTATTAATTCTATTCGCTAAATCTTACATTTTTTCAAGTGTTTAAACAAACTAATAATGCAAATGATTATCAATTAGTCTTAGTAGTATCTATAACAATGACTAACTATCGTCTAACTGATTATATCTCCGCTTCAGATTAACTCATTTTAATTGTAATTCTTTGTTTTTTTTTATATTGAAAACGTTCTAGTGAGAAATATACATAATAAAATTTAATAAAAAAATAAATAATAATAGCAAAAATAGTAATAAAAATATAATAAATTAAAAATAATAAAATAATAAAAATTATAATAGATTAATTCAAAGCGGAGATTACAAAGTTGGTGACACTATTATAGGACATCCTGTACATATAATTATCAATATATCGTAGCAAGAAGTCCTTCGATAAGCTCGCATTTGGATACTGTGAATGATTAATCGGCAATTAAAGGCAATTAATTTAATCGATTAATTAATTAAAGGCAATTAATCGATCTAAAGTTAATCTTATATATAATTTTTTACTTTGGTTCAGAATATTAGCTTATTATTGTGAAATGCAGGTGAATCCTGTGTGCGCTTAATATTCCTTTTGAATTTTGGTTTTGCCTGAATTATTGTCATCAAGTAATTTTTATGTACTATTATGACAATGGTTTGAAAAACAATAAATGACTCTGAAATAACAAATGACTTCAGTGTTCTAAATAACAAAGCCTTTTGGTTGTAGACTTCAATATTAATAAATAATACAATTAATAATACATTAATTTGCTTTTAAAATAAATAAGAATCAGACCAATTTTGATTTGTTGCAATACAAACCGTTTGTCCTTATCAGCAACACCAATATTAGAACCACGACTTGCCTGCCTTCATCGTCCACATCAGTGACACCAATATCAGAACCACGACTTGCCTGCCTTCATCGTCCACATCAGTGACACCATATCAGAACCACGACTTGTCTGCCTTCATCGTTTTCATCAGTGACACCAATATCAGAACCACGACTTGTCTAATATCAGAACCACGACTTGTCTGCCTTAATCGCCCTCATCAGTGACACCAATATCAGAACCACGACTTGTCCAATATCAGAACCACGACTTGTCTTCAGTGACACCAATATCAGAACCATGACTTGTCTAATATCAGAACCGCGACTTGTCTAACATCAGAACCACGACTTGTCTGCGTTCATTACGCACCATCGCGATGCAGATCTCCGAGCCGGCATCGCAGGCTGTAGACTTTCTCCCGTCATATGCCAGTCGTCAGAGTTAATCCCAATCCTGGGCTCAAAAATGCGACGACTTTCTTCTTGCTGCGCCGTGACATATGGTCGAGCTGGGCTACATAAGACGCCTTCAATTGACATTTTTATATAAAAATAAAAATACATTACACATAAAAATTAAGAGTGAATGTGTAGAGGAATTATGCATAGATACAAGAATTGTGAGTGAATGTGATGAATAATTCTGCATATATACATGAATTATGAGTGAATGTGATGAGTAATTAGGCATAGATACATGAATTGAATGATCAATTTGGTTGTTAGTGTTAAGTTAGTGTGCTTGGATAAGGTAAATAGTGCTCTCGATGTTATGAAATAAATCTTATGCCGTGAAATTAAAAGGTTACTAGTTTAAATTAGTTATCTTGGGGAAATTGAAAGATCGAAGTCTGTTAAAGAAATGTTGCGATTTGGAAAGAAATTTTATGGAAGAAAGAAAGGGAATCTTTCATTTCCTTTATTTATTGTGTGTTGGATTCTAATAGATAAGTTATGACATAATGAAATGAAATAGAATAATAAAATAGTAAGAACCCTTGTTGTTTACATATTCCTAAACCGTAGAACAGACTAATAATAGATAAAAACTTAAAGCTCACTATTTCGCACGACACTCCTTAACCCACTTTAAATCTTAATTGTTTAAAATCACGTCGTTAATTTCATTTAATTCAGAAGCCTTCTGACAATTCATCCACATCTGATATAGTAATTTATACGCACGCCTGAATAATATAATTCATCATTAAAGAGAACATACCCGCTAACTGGAACTCTGTTCAAATGTTTTTAGTTGTGTCCATTTCCTCAATCCCGGCCGCTTTCTCGCGATCAAGCAGCAAATCCCGGCATTAATCCTTTAAACGGAAGAAAATCTGCGTTTCATGCTACGCCGTTTCACTGAAACGTCACGGTGCTCGGCAGCACAAATACAAGGCACGGTATAAAACTGATCCCAACCTCTCTCTTGCTACTCATTCAGACTCACAGTGGCAGGACGGGATGTCATTTCCCTCTAGACATCTTACGTTGAAATAACGTTGTTGAAATCACGTTAAATAAACGTTGAAATACCGTTGAATATAAGTTGAAATAACGTTAATAATAAGTTTAAATAATGCTGATGAAAAATTGAAATTATGTTGATTAAACATTGAAATAACGTTGATTAGACATTGTAATAATGTTGATTTAACGTTGAAATAACCTTTATTATTCGTTGTTAAAATGTAAACACTTCGTACTCATCGCTGTTTTGACGTTATTTCCCACAAAGAAATTGCTTCTCCATGGAACAACAGTTTACTTCTAGACGGGATGAGATTTTGTTTGTTAATGATTTTTTAAGTTAACGATAAAAATTTCATAATTGGGATTAAGAGGTTTCATTAGTGAAATATTACTTTAACCGATAGATTATATTTATTTTAGATTCAGGTTGGATTCAGATTTAGAATGAGATTCTTTTATTACTGTTTGATTATTACCTGAAATTCGAGGAGGAAGTCTGTACATTAGAAAAGGTCTTCCAGCGTATGTGATCTAACACCGTGCTTTCCGTAACCCAGTAAACGGTCGTTCCGTAAAAGCTTTCCCGTGAAGTTCAATAAGCTTTCCGTAACGATCATACATCTTCATTAAACAGCTACACTATAGGCCGTGCATGTTGGAGTTTTTTCTTGCTAATGTAGACGAGTATGATAAAATATTTTGTTATGGAATCATTTTAAGTAGACCTACGTACCATCGCACTATAATGATGCTGGACGAACAATCGTTTAATGCTTATATTTTGCAAATGAAAAGTACGTGGCATATGATCATTGGTATAATTTGTGTGATGCAATTGTGTAATTTTCATGCATGATATCTCATCGATATAGAGAAATTTTTCAACACCGAATGCACTTTATCACACAAAATTATAACCTCTTTTTGTCCCAGTTTTTGAATTACTTAAACGAATTGTGATCTGACGCATTTATTCAAAATGAGATAAACTCTTATATAAAATTTGCTCATCTTTATTAACCGGCATTCTGAGTGAGCTACTGATGCCTGCGATTAAATAATTATGCATGCAAATCATATAAAGAAAAAACACACGGATTTTAATGCGTACTTCGACGTACGTCGTGAACCTGAACTTTCATGTTAGTGATTTAAAGACATGGCTTCCAAACCGAAATTTATTGTAGCATTACTTTCTTCAATTCATGGCATAAAGTAAATAAATCAACCATTCATAGTTTATTCGCGTGGTTTCTATCATTTTATTATGAAAACCAGCCAAACCAAAATACTTTTTTTTTAAGGTTTTTCATAAGAAGATAAGCTTTGATATAAGATAAGCATGCAATGTAATCGAAACACCACGAACATTCTATCGTTCGAGGTGCTTCAATCTCTTTTAAGTTACAGACTCATTTAATTGATGCTTTCTATTTTAAATAAACCTGTTTAATTGATACTTTTTATTTTAAATAAACTAATAAATTTTAATTGATCAAACGAAGCCCTACAATATTTATGCGTGTTAGACACACATTTATTTAAACTCTTAGGTATAACCCAACAATGACTCGTTTTAGTCATTATCTTGCATGTTATCTTAAACTACGAATATTTGAGAGGAAAAAGATAATTTGGAAAATCACTACCGGTACCGTAAATATAGGCAAACTATTAATGAAAATATGAAAGGATAAAATTAATAAATTAAGTTTATTAGCATTAAAATGATTGAGGAGTTATTGATGGTTAATTAGAATCTTTTTTTTTTTATTTCGAGGTTCACGTTGAACATTTTCATTCTTAATATTTAAATGCTTAAGGTAATATCTCAATAATTTCACACCCTTTTTTCAGGGAACATTTTTAAGTTCTGTAGACTGAATTTGCGAGCACCAAGACGTCATGAAGGTGGTGAGTGCAGGACCAGCAAACATATCGACATTAAATATGACAGAAGCCGATTTAAAAAGTTATAAAGTTGTAAAATTCTTAACATTTATTCAAAAGGCAGCCAAACTCTATCTGATAAAGCTTGTAATTGATATTCAAAAAACCACGATGATCGAAGAAATTAAATATTTTTCAGTAATAAATGGTTTTATTTGTTGTTATAGTGTTGGATTAATTTATGGTGTAAAATGACAACCGTATATTTATGGTCCGGTTTGTGCAGGTTGTTTTATTACTGGTTGGAGTCGCGGGCTGTCAGGCGGCCGCTGGTTTCTTCGACGGTTTCGGAGGTGGTAAGGACAAAGGCAAAGGAGAGTCGCCTAAACACGTCTACTACGTTGTCCACAACCCAATTTACGTACAACAGAAACCAAAGGCTTACGGCCACGGTGGCGGTGGATACGGCCACGGCGGTGGTGGATACGGAGGACACGGTGGCGGGGGCTACGGTCACGGCGGTGGTGGGTACGGAGGTGGACATTTCATCACTTACGAAACAGCCGGTGGCTACGGACACCACGATACCGGTTACCATCGAAGTGACAATCTGGACGAATACGAACAAACTCATGAAGTGCCGCATGTGCCGAAGGAGCGAACCTCAGGATACGGTGACGATGTCGTAAAAAAGGCAGCGGAGTACGAGTACATCGGCGGCCACAGCGGTGCTTTCCACGTCATGGATTATGGCGGCGACAAGGGCAAAAATGGCAGGAAATAAATGTTTTTTCACTGATATTATCATAATTTATGTTAGGGTATCAACAAACGTTGCTAAGTTTGTAACTACTTTATTGACAGAATTAGGGATGACTTCAGATCGATCAACACTGTTTTTTATCGGATTTATGCTGCTAAGACCTCCGTCTTTATAGTATGGCTCATTAACATAATATGGTTGTAAGTCGATATGGAAAATTATGTAATTAGGTCTGAACTTCAGGAAGTTATCTATTAAACGAATTTATGAATAACTTAATTACCAGATTTTAAACTTTAGATATAACAATATTTTTCCGTTCAGTACAATTCTAACATAAATGAAAAACACTTTTTTAACCCCTTAACGTATTATTATGCAATATACTTCATCAAATAATTATGATTTCCTGTGAATTAAACTCCTCTGCAGTGTTCTTCGTTACCTTTGCTCTCGATTATTTACTCAGCTTTTAAGAGCAACTAATTCATTTCATAATGCAAAAATATCAACCAATTTCAACTCTAACAAACAAGCAACCTATTCCGCATGAATTTAATGACAAGTTGTTTGTAGTTGGAATGTTCGGTTAGTGAACATATTATGCTGCGTCATCGAATTCAGAAGCATTTATAAGCGAAACTCTGAATCGGCTTTTCATTTAAAAAAATGTATTTTAAATATCTTCATGAATATTCAATGTTCAATCAGTTATAATAATGTTTGAGACTAATTTTCAAATTTCTTTAGGTTAGGTTTTATTTTCCAAAATAGTCAAAGGTCTCAGTAGAGTCAAGTCTTAATTACAAGCCTATTTACTCATATTTTTTTTAATTTTTCTTGCAAAAATTTTAAGATATAAAAATCTAATAGAGAGCTTTTTTACTCGTCCCTTCTTCTTACTAAAGGATTTGAATAAATTAAAATTTAATGAAGGACTCTTGTCACTCGCACCTTTTTCTTACAAAAAATTTGAAGAAATAAAAATCTAACTGAGGGCTCTACTTACTCGTACGTTTTTGCCTACAAGAGATTTTAAGAAATAAAAATGTAATGTAGGGCCCTTTTTACTCGTACCTTTTCGCCTACAAGAGATTTGAAGAAATAAAAATCTAATGGAGGGCCCATTTTACTCGTACCTTTTCCTTACAAAAGATTTGCAGAAATAAAAATTTAATGGAGGGCCCTTTTTACTCGTACCAATTTTCCTTACAAAAGATTTGAAGAAATAAAAATCTAATGGAGGGCCCTTTTTACTCGTACCAATTTTCCTTCCAAAAGATTTGAAGAAATAAAAATCTAATGGAGGGCCCTTTTTATAAAATCTGATGGAAGAAGATTTTATTTCTTTTATTTATTTTATTTGAAGAAACAAAAATCTGATGGAAGAAGATTTTAATTCTTTTATTTATTTTATTTGTAGAAATTAAAATCTGATGGAAGAAGATTTTATTTCTTTTATTTATTTTATTTGAAGAAATAAAAATCTGATGGAAGAAGATTTCATTTCCTTTATTTATTTTATTTGAAGAAAAAAAATCTTATGGAAGAAAATTTAATTTCTTTTATTTATTTTATTTGTAGAAATTAAAATCAGATGGAAGAAGATTTTATTTCTTTTATTTATTTTATTTGAAGAAATAAAAATCTGATGGCGAGCAAAACGATCTTTCAAACCTCTGAAGTTCGTAGCAAACCCGCCTCATGTCAGCGCAGTGTCCCGCAAGACTCGTCGGCTGGACTTTATATTATTATATAATATTATAGTTATAGTTGCTTTATATTATTATATAATATTATAGTTATAGTTGCTTTATATTATTATATGGTCCAGAGAAGCGTTACTAGTTTGCTGTATTTGACATGCCGGCGAGAAGTCCACCAGACATATGCCGTTGAATCAACGTTGAATTAAGCGTAGTTTTGTTGAATCGATGTTGATTCAACATTTTTTCCATTTTTTCCTTTTTGATCTCTCGGAACAGACTTCTTACGGAGCTCAACCAACGAAAATTATTCGTATAACCATTGGAGTGGAGAATTTGTTATGTGACGTCCATTAAATCTGCGGACAGCATATACTAGACATTTCCCTAGTCTGTTTTCTTCCAACAAGTATAATAATTATATCATATTGGTGTCGCTAGATCGATGAAGTTATCATAAAATATTGATATTTTCATCAAAGAGAGCTGTAAATTATTTTAAATTTACAATAATTCATACATGTACAAAAATTTTTATAATGGATCGCCTTTTATTTCAGTCGACTGCTAAAAAATATAAGCCTGTAAAATGGATCATATTTCTGCAGGACTAATAAAAATAAATAAATTGCCCTTCGTTATGTCATAGCTACTATTGTGAAAGCGCAATCTTGCAGTGAATATTCTACCAAACAAAATATAAGAAATATGAAATAGTTTTTAACTTCTATTTTCTATCATTTGTAGCCCTTACGTTTAGTTGCAAAAGTTAATTCTTCATACACATTTTTTCATACCTTAAGCAATGAATATTATTCTCAAGTCATGATTACGATTCCCGTCGAGAGTTACAGAGTCTGGCTGGCCGTCGATGCGGACGTTTTCAAGTGGTCAGGGAAAGTAGCTCGGAAATTCATTTGGTCTTGTTGTACAGCTTACTTAACTTAAATTAATTTTGACATACATAACTTACTTTAACTTACTTAATTTACTTTAACCTGCTTAACTTACTTTAACTTACTTAACTTATTTAACTTACTTCAACTTACTTACTTACCTAACTAACTTACTTACTCTGCCTTACTTAATTTAACATAAATTATGATTTATTGCTCAGAAAATTTCTCCGGCGATGTTGGTTTAGTACTTGACACTGAATTTAGAAGAAAAATTACGCTTCAACACTCAATTAAACCTTGCATCTACTGGATTGTACATCATATCGACGTGTCTTTTAAATTTATCGAGCGCGTTATTTTTAAATTTAACACTTGCGCTAACTCACACATAAGGGCATTGCAATCATATTTATTTAAATTTATGTGATTTTTTTAAAGATTGAAAAAACTATCAAACTAAAAGAAATTAGTGTTGCTTTACTTAACATCATTTAGTTGGAAATGATAAATGTTGGTGAGACAGCTTTATTATTTTGCTAGAAGGAATATTATAATAGTATAATAACAAATAAAATTGAATGACCCAAAGCGTGATTATATCGACGGAACTGGAAGATCCTATATTGATCGAGAATTTTTGCCCAGAATGCGGCAAGCGAGATCTCAATATTTTATTCTGAATATATTGATATTGCGAAGACCGACATCGTATCCATACAAAATTGAACAAAACAATATTAACAGAAAAAGGAACGTTTAAATTTACTGAGCATAGGTTATAACCCTAAAGTCCCAAGATCTAGTAATTTGAATCCTTATTTTTTACAATTTTAGGGTATTATGAACTATAAGTGTAGACAAAGACAAAGTTTGATTCTAGACGTATGCTAGGCGTAAAACCGAACCACCGGAGCTGCTGGAAACAAACATTTTTTTTTAAATCTCTTGCGTACACAAGTACGCTACACTTTTCGGAGTGAAAGTGCAAAGCTTATTGTATACATGGTTATTGTGGCGGCACCCGATTTACTGTATACTTGCCATTAGGAGTCCTATAACGCGCAGTTTCTAGTGATTTAAATTGATTTGTCCGTTGTCACTAACTCAACTTATTACCTCCTGCTGGTATGTCATACGCTATTGTCAGCAATCGGAACCATGTGAGTCATATTCTTGAAAACTTGAATAGCTATTATTTTCTGATGGTCTATCGCCTAAATCGCTACAATGGTAATTTGTCATTGCTATATGTAGAATATTGTGCCTGTTTGTATTAATTTTGTCGTTTCAGTTTACAAGTTGTAAATAAATGGGAAGTAGCACTCGTGTTCATTTTTCGAAACTTTTTTATCTGCCCGAACAATGAACAGCTCGCTCTCAAAAATTATCCCTTGGCGTTTGCTTTGCCTCGAAATTCTTTTATGTTAAATCATTTAAAAATTCTGATTTTTAAATACTTCCAAAATTTTTCACATAGGAAGTTAACAAACTACCTATAATAGCTGCTTAGGATTTTTATCGATTAAACCGTGAGCGAATGATTGCAAATTTAGGCAACTATTAACGGATACACCAAAAAATCACTAAAATAATTTAGTCAAAAAGTTTTTCCCACTCACAATCTTATGACATACCGTACTCTATAAACAAGTTTATTGTTGGTATCATGGGTATTGGACGACCGTGTATTTCGTGGCGACGTCCAAGGAATAATTTTTATGTGCATTTTCAATCAGATTTTTCAGTGAAATTTCTTTTATTATTTTTATCCTTCAAACTATTAGTTCAGGAATATGTGCATTGGTTACAATTTTATTTTATATCATGAGAATCATTTTATATCATCGAATATCTTTTATCGTAGGAAATATGATCTTATTAGCCATCAGCTTCGAAAACGCGTTAACATCAAACCGGTTTAACCTGCCCAAGTCCACTTCTGTTTGGAATTACTAATTACATATACATATACATAATTACATATACTCACAATATTTTTTATTGAATTACTCATAGCTCAGTTATTTTTAAATCATTTACAGTTCCTACAAATTTATTGAAATGACATAGAAACACGTTTAGTCGCAACTGAATGCAGTTATAACAGGCCAATTACGCGTAATATTGCTAAGGTTTTAATTGTTCTCCTTTTAAGAGAATTATCATATTACAATTATACTACATTTACTGTACTTCAACAATTCACAAGCTCTACGGTGACGCCCCGTGTCCTTGAGTAACATTTATTCTAAATATACATTTCCTTTATCACTTATTTTTTAAGAATTCAATGCTCATTATGCTTTGAATGGCGCTGTCGTCGATGCATTCACTATACTANTTTATTGAATTACTCATAGCTCAGTTATTTTTAAATCATTTACAGTTCCTACAAATTTATTGAAATGACATAGAAACACGTTTAGTCGCAACTGAATGCAGTTATAACAGGCCAATTACGCGTAATATTGCTAAGGTTTTAATTGTTCTCCTTTTAAGAGAATTATCATATTACAATTATACTACATTTACTGTACTTCAACAATTCACAAGCTCTACGGTGACGCCCCGTGTCCTTGAGTAACATTTATTCTAAATATACATTTCCTTTATCACTTATTTTTTAAGAATTCAATGCTCATTATGCTTTGAATGGCGCTGTCGTCGATGCATTCACTATACTACTTCATTATACTCGCTAATTAACGTCAAAGAGAAATGTTATTATCGGCTGTGCACTCACGAAGCACTGCGATACTAGGTATAAGTTCTTATTACCTTCTCTGCTTATTAGCATCTCTGCTTATTATCATCTCTTCTTATTACCATCTTTTCTTATTATCTTATCTTCTTATTACCATCTCTTCTTATTACCATCTCTTCTTATTACCCTCTCTTCTTATTACCATNATTTAATAAGTTCAATGGGAAGTGATGACGTCTTCAACATGCCATGGATGAAGTTACATTTATAATATACACGTGGGAGTTATGATGAAACCAAAATGCACCTAATAAGAATTCTCTCAATGCAATCCAACATTTCCAATTCATATATATCACGAGCGACAAAATAGCGCTACATTTTTCTTCTATGATAAAATGTAATGTACTTTTTTCATTTAATTTCGCGACATGACATTTGTGCTGTTGTTTACTCTGGCAGTGCGTATACTCAGAAAACTAATGGGTAATGGTGCCCAAAATAATGGGTAATAGTGCCCAAATAGTGACACACTTTCTTACCCACTGCATGGGCAGAGAGCGGACGTAGCACTGATACGCTATTTTACGATTAAGACTTGGTCATGACCCAGACAAGGGCAAAACGTGCATCATTATTTGAACAAAGTCTCACGTACTTCTTTGAGTGCAAAACTTGAGTGATTGCGAGAAACCTTTTATAAACAAGAAACAGTTCTGGACGCAAGTTTCTATTGATGAAAGTTGAGCAAAATAATTTAAATTGCTTGCATTTGATCTTCCTTTGCACGACTCCAAGAATCTAGAAGATTTTATTGCGAGTGATGACGTACGTTGGAATTAACAGAGAAAATATTCATGAATGTTTATGTTGTATAGCGAGCCTGAGAATTTTTAGCTTATTGAAAGACAATATTGATGTATTGTATGAGAATTATCACCAAGGTAACAAATTTTCATGATAAATTTTAGATAAATATAAAATACGCGATATATCAAACCACTACTATGACAGATTTACATTTATTGAACGGTTAAATTGTGACTAATAGAAAACCAACTGGCTTTGTTTTCCATGATTCAGCAGAAATTTCATTACTTGGTAACACACCAAATAGTTCATCTTTTCCTAATTTATGTAAGCTTTTCTAATTTTCTAACCATTCTTCTTTTTAGAGGCAGTTTCTAACGATCTTTTTGATGCCTGAAATTATGCTAAAGAAAAATAACAAGAAATGTTCATACCAGAAGCTAAAGTAGGACTGGCATATACGGAAGCGCAAATGTCAGCTTCGATTATCTCAGCTTCTTATTTTATTTCCATTAGAATTAGAATTTCTTATTTTATTTCCATTCCATTAGAAGTTCCTTTATCTCAGCGAGCGGTAACTGATATAATGGACCTAATATCGACGCAAATATCTTGACGTTTAAAGGCATTATGAGATGCTTAGATCCATTAAACAATTTCAATAGCTTTTAGTATATTGTGTTTAAAAATTACTTCAAAGTTAATAAAAATAAAATTGGGGTCCAGTAATGAACCGGTAATCGATTACTTGCATAATCGGCCACAGTATTAATGGCCAGCCTTTTTTATTTGAGTGTCGATATAATTAAGCTTTTAATATCGTGGCCAACGCTCTTTTATTAGGTGATGATCGTTCTAAAATTTTCGCTTGGAGTTTCGAGCAAATTAGAAACTCATATATGAAATTCGGGGATTGTTTCTAACGATAATGTTTTTTATTATTTTCAACAGTATTTTAATAAATAAAATAGGAAAAACGTATTTATTACTAATGCATTCGCCAAGTGGTTAAGTTAATTGATTTCGTAAAAATTTGCTCAGTAATAAATTTGTGAAAGTGTTTAGTTTTTAAACCAATTACCTTCTTAATCTTAAATTATTATTTCAATTACTTCTCAATTACGCTTCTCAGCCCATAATTGATGAAAAAAAAATAATCCAATGCAAAATTGTCAAAAATTAATAGCCCTCTAATAAGAATTATGGTTCAATATCTAACCTTTATATTAAATAATGGCTCCTCATTTGAGCCTGAGTGAATTTTATTGCCTCGCAAACGAAGCACGAATACGCATTTTTTATGAATTAGCATGAATAATCTCCCTTGTCGTAAATACGCATGAATCCTTGTTGTAGTTACGCATGAATTTGTTGGCGTAGTTACGCATGAACTTGTTATTGCAAACACGAATGAATTTATTATTGTGAATGCGCATGAATTCCATGTTGTGAATACACATCAATTTCTTATCGTGAATACACATGAACTTCTTGTGGTTAATACGCATGATTTTTTTTTGTCGTAAATACGCATGAATTCCATGTCGTCAATTCACATTAATTCACTTTCGTGAATACGGATGAGTATCTTGTCATGCGTGCGCATGAATTCGTCATAAATAACTGTTAATTCCTTTGAAACGATCGTAAATTCCTCGTCATACCTACACCTGAATTTATCCGCCTACTATACGTAGGTCATCGAGCGCTGTATCTTTAATTGAAACGTGCGCCAGTTGCGGGCGAGGTAAATGAGGAGGTAAATGCGAGGTAAATGTAAATTATCCATTAAATATTTTTATGGATAATATTCAATATTTTATTATTGAAATTTATTTATTATTGAAATTTATTTATTATTGAAATTTATTATTTAATTTGAATATTTATTATACATAAATATTTTTATGGATAATATTCAATATTTATACTAATTTGGCACCTAAAAGGTTATGCATGTGATGTATACCAGCGATCCTCCGCTCACGAGGCAGACAAGCAAATTGGAGTTTAATTGACCAAATTGAAACTCGATGGGCAATTGGGATGAATTGTAGCCAGTAATTGCAAATAAGAGATCATTTTGAGTACCTTCGTAGCTATCTTAATTAACAGAATACTAATCACATTTAGTATTACATTACTTTTAGTAAAAAATTAATTACCAAAACTTTAATAGTGAAATTAAAGAAGTCTTAAAATCATATTCATGCCGATGTTTTTGCTATTCTATCCTGGGCAAAGTTTCAGGATTAATTAAATTTTACTTTGACAATATGTAATTAAATTTAAAGTGGGGTTTGCTTCTTCTGAGCGTCTAAAAACTCACTTTTCCATGAAATCAAGCTTCATAAATTCCTATCATGAAATTTGAAATCACTGACTTATATACACCCGTAAGTCGATCTCAGATATCACGTATAAGCTCACGTTTATCAAAAAAATTTAAATTTTTCGCTGAATTTAATAGTAATCTTGAATTAAACATTAATTTAAGTCTAAAGTTCGTGAACTATAAAACTGTGTGAATTTCTATTCATGACGAATTGAGATTTTGATGAGACTCCCTTCACAAAGAGTAGAATTTTTATGGTTTTCGAATTTTTGAGTCTTTTCTAGGAATCTATAAATCTCAAGTCATTCTTTTCGAACAGCAATTATAAATAGATAATATCATTCCATGTCTATGGGTGGTATCATGATACTTAAAAACAAAATTAATTTAAACCTTTGGCTATTTATATTCACTTACCAGCTTCATCTTTGTTTATAAAACAACTCCAGGAATGAAAAGACTGATGCTGGCGAGGAGATGCCAACACGAAGGATCTCTTTCTTGCACTGGCCAAGTGTTTACCTCAGATGTCTGCTTTATAGGAACATTTGTGTTTACTGAGAATCATTGCGGGCGTTTAAAGAAGTCGAGAAACTGCTCGTTAGAGCTTTGCGTAAGTTGCCTTTCTTTATTTCCATGCCTTCGTCTCTCAACTTTCCAATCTCGCCCAGAGAAAGGAAATTCTGTTTAACTTCTTTCACGCCCAGAGATTCCCAAGATGGTTGGAATAAAATACGCGTCTCAGATTTTCTCTTCAGGAAAATGTGTCAGTTGGAGATTAAGTCCAAGATGCCACAGCTGTGCTGGGCTTCGCAATAAGTGAGATGCAGGCCACGACTTCTGCGCTTTTACAATGTAATCGTTAGAGATTTTTGCTATTGCTACTACATTATTTGATTATACATAGATTTTTGCTATGCTCTTATGTGCTAAAATTAAATTAGCATTGTTTACATGTTAATAAAATCGTATCACAAACTGACACCGAATAGCCTGTGGTGGTCCAATATATACATGTCTAATTTTTAATTCTTTTAACAGTCATAGATAACATAATTTTTTTCAGACCTGCACATTCTGCTCACGGTGTTCAGCTTACCGAAATCAACGAGCTGAATTAAAATTTTAATTAATTGAATTGATGTGAAGAATTTGTCAGGTATCAATTTGAACGCACTCAATGTTATGCAAGGCTTTAGGGTAACTCAAGGCCTCAGGATAACTCCGGGTTTTATTATAACTCAAGGCCTTATGATAATTTCGGGCTTTAGGATAACTCAGGGCCTTATGAAAATTCAAAGCTTTAGGAAAACTCAAGGCTCTAGGATAACTCAAGGCTCTTGGATAACTCATGGCTCTTGGATAAGAGAGGGCTTTAGGATAGCTTCAAGATAAATGCCAATCTGATGCTGGGACCATACGGACATCGTACTTGGCTGTGCCACACACCATCATACGCTAGCGCTGTATATCATACCTAAGACTGCTACGGTTGAGCGTTATAGTAAGAGCAAGTTCTGCTCCATGATCCGAAACGATTGAACTCACTATAGGTTCTACTTGAAATTATGATTGTAGATTATTCACCAAAGGAAGAATATATAGCACGAATAATATATTATATCTTATATCATATATAGAAGGGTTTAGAAGCTCTCTTTAAGCTTGTTGCTCACAGGAATAGTCCAGGCCATCGCCATGCAATGAGTCGCGAGTCAACAAGCGCGCGGCATATGGTCGCTCGTGAGTCCGCCCAGCGGCCCGGCGAAAACTACGTCATCGAAGCTGAAATAAAAATAATTCACGAGTTCTCGTTGACGAGCAGGAACTCTCATAAATTTCACCGACGAATTAAAAAAATAAATGTTGTGTTTTGCTCGGTATTGTACGCTGAGTGAATGCAAGTCATGATTACGGTTCTCGTCGAGAGTTACCGTGTCTGACTGACCGTCGATGCGGACGTTTTCAAGTGGTCAGGGAAAGTAGCTCGGAAATTGATTTGGTCTTGTTGTACATCTTACTTAACTTAAATTAATTTCAACTTACCTAACTTGCTTAATTTACTTTAACTTACTTAACTTACTTTTACCTGCTTAATATACTTTAACTTACTTAACTTACTTTAACTTAACATACTTTAACTTACTTAACTTATTTAACTTACTTACTTACTTTAACTTACTTAATTTACCTTAATTAATTTAACATGAATTATGATTAATTTCTTATTTAATTATATTGTGCACACAATGCCTCTAAATAGAAAGGATTTTGTACAGAAAATTTAACCCGGCGATGTTGGTCTTGTACTTGATACTGAATTTAGAAGAAAAAATACGCTTCAATTCTAAATTAAGTAATAAAATTAATTAAAAAAATTAAACCTTTAAAACCTAAATTAAACCTTTGATTAAACCTTTGAATGATACACTGAGCGTGTCTTTTAAATTTAATACGAGCGCTACTTCAGGCATTATTATTTTTATTTAAATTTACATGATCTTTGAAGATTGAAACAAACTATCAAACCAAAAGAAATTAGTGTTGCTTTACTTAACATCATTCGTAGTTGAAAAATATCATTGGACAATATTTAGGGAGCAAGATAGGCTTCAACTTTGCAGCTTTAGTCTAACAAATTGTTACAACAATAATTACTAATAATTATAACTATGATTACCAGATGGGATTTCAACTCATATTCAGGTAGTCCTGAGAGGCTGAAATATGATGCATGAGGCCTACCAATTCACTATTTAGCATTTTAAAGAAATTAAGTCATTCTCGTAGAAGAAAGCCGTAATGCCCCTTTATCCCCATGTACGAGGAAGATCACAAAGAAATCATAATCCTCGAGACGCTTCCCCAACTTTGGCCATAAATCAAAAGTTAGGATGCGATAAGCAGGCTACGTCTGAGGGTCCGGGCGGTGTCTGGGGAATACTACTTTATTTCTAGGGGCTCTGAGGCACTTTAACGTAGTCCACCGTGGAGAAAATTGTACGAAGAAAACGGAGTTATTGGAAGAAAACGAAATGGGTAATTTACAGGAAATAATAGAAAATGGTTCTGGCAGGGACTGCACGAAAAGTTGGAAATGATAAATGTTGGTGAGACAGCTTTATTATTTTGATAGAAGAAAAATTGAAATAGTATAATAATAAGCAAAATATGATGACCCAAAACGTGATTATATCAACGGAAATGGAAGATTCTATATTGCTCGAGAATTTTACCCAGAATGCAGCAAGTGGGATCTATTTCTTCATGGACCTATTTCTTCAGTCCAGTGCCGACACTCCTATTCTATTCTAATATTTTATTCTGAAGATTTTGCGAAAACCGACATCTATACAAAATTTAATAAAACAATACAAAAAAGAACGTTTAAATTTACAGAGCACGGATTATAACCCTGAAGTCCCAAGATCGACTAATTTTAATCCATATTCTTTATAATATTTTAAGCTTTTATGAACTACATATAACTGTAATTAAAAAAGTTTGATCCTGGTCATATGCTAGGCGTCCACATTCTCAGAACCACATCATCAGAGCTGGAAACAAACATGTTTCTAACGCTTGCGTACACAAGTAGGTACACTACACTTTTCGGAGTGAAGGTGCTAAGCTTATTATATACTTCACTATATTGACGGCTTCTATACACCCGATTTACTGTACTTGCCAGTAGAGTCCTTGAACGCGCAGGAGCTAGTTTCCTTAGGATTTAAACTGATTTGTTCGCTGTCACTATGTCAGTTATTTACTGTACCTCATGCTGATATGTCATACGCCCTTGTCAGCAATCGGGGAACCATGTGAGTGGCATTATTGAAGACTTGAATATTTATTATTGTCTAATGTTATATCCCCGAAATTGTCACAAGTGGAATTTGTCATTGTTATTTGTAGAACATTGCACGTGTGTGTAATAACTTAGTCGTTTCAGTTTAAAAGTTGAAATAAAAGGGAAGAAACACTCGTGTTAAACACTCTTGTTCCTTTGTCGAAACTTTGTTATCTGGCTGAACAATGAACGGCTCGCTCGCAACAATTATACCCTTGGCGTTTGCCTTGCCTAAAAATTCTTTTATGTTTAATCATTTTAAAACTCTGATTTTTAAATACCTCCAAAATTCTTCCCATAGGAAGTTAACAAACGACCTATAATAGTTGCTTAGGATTTTTATGGATTGAACCTTGAACGAATGATTGCATATTTAGGCAACTATTAACGGATACACCAAAAAAAACACGAAAATAATTAAGTCAAATAGTTTTTCCCACTCACAATCTTATGACATACTCTATAAACATGTTATTGTATAGGTATCACGGGTATTGGACGAACGTGTATTTACTATTCCTAGGAC
>NW_025938924.1:0-12658 GCF_000764305.2 Hyalella azteca | reverse complement strand
GATTCGAAGCGAGAAGAAATTTTGTCGCGTGGAGAAGTTGCAGCGCAATTTTTTTAGCTTATAGCCGTGGCCCCTGGTGTTGGTTCTTGTTTCAAATTCTAGTAATCCTTCTGGGACCTTGTATAAATTGTGGTTATGCTTGTATACTTCAATGAGGTCTCCACGCAGACGTCGATAACTGAGGCTTGGAAGCTTCATAGTCTTCAATCTTTCTTCAGAGGACTTGCCCTTCAAGCCTGGAATTTCCCTTGTTGCACGTTTTTGGCAAAATCTGTCTGACTAACTGACATGGCAGTTAATTAGTAGTCCGACAAACACCGCAAACATGTCGATGTATGCATGGCTGAGTGTTAAGTCAAAAATGTAACTCTTAAGTCTTAACTAAATCTTCGATGGCACTTATGGGAACCGCACGAATATGAGTCGAGTTTATTACGTGTTCGGAACGAGTTCAGGCGCCGTGGAGCGCATAGGGAGTAGCGACGCAGTGTCTAGATTAGTCGGCCAATTAGTAGAGAGTGGAGTGGAGTCCTGGTAAGATATTCCTAATAATACTAAAGCTAGTATTATATTATCTCTGCCTTTAGTAAAATTTTGTGCTACGTCCAGGAAATCTTCACAATTGCGCAGTTTCCTGAATTGTTATCAAACACTTGGGCTTGTTTAAGGGGAGCGTCTGGGGTCAAATTTATCTCGGTTATTTACATACGAATCGATTCGAAATTTGGTACACGTATGTAAAACGGAATTCTAAGACTTTTTTATTCGTGTAAATTTTTCGAAAAAAATGAAAGAAAACGTGAAATTTATAAAAAGCGGTCAAAAAAGGGGTACTTTAGAAAACCTATCTCCTCCTAGGATTTTCAAGCTACAACATCGAAACACATATCATTCGATGCGTAAAGACCATATCTAAAAAAATATGTATGCGTTTTTTGAAATTCTCATTTTTGTTATGGCGGTGACAAGGGCAAAAATGGCAGGAAATAAATGTTTTTCACTGAAATTATCGTAATTTAGTTTAAGGTATCTACAAGCGTTGTTAAGTTTGTAATTACTTTATTGACAGAATTAGGGATAACTTCAGATCGATCGACTGTTTATATAGGATTTATGCTGTTAAAAATCCCGTCTGGATAGAATGTCTCATTAAGATAATATGGTTTCAAGTCGATATGGCAAACTATGTAATTAGGTCTGTGCTTCAGGAAATTCTCTAATAAAAGCATACATGAATAAATTAGCTCATAGATCTTAAACTTTTTATATGAAAACATTTTACCGTTCAGTACAATTCTGACAAATGAAAAACACACTTTTTTCACCCCTAAACGTAGCGTCATGCGCTGTATTTTATCAAATAATTATGATTTCCTGCGGGATAAACTCCTGTGTAATGTTCTTCGTTACCTATGCTCTCGATTATTCACTCAGCTTTTAAGCTCAATTACTTCATTTCTTAGTGCAAAAATATCAATCACTTTGAATTCTAACAAACAAGCAACCTATTCTGCATAAATTTAACCACAAATTGTTAGTAGTTGAAATGTTCGCTTAGTTAACATGGTATGCTGCGTCATCGAATTCAGAAGCAATTGTACAATAATTAGTGAATCAACTTTTCATTCGAAAAAAGTATATTAAATATCTTCATGAATAATATTTAATGTTTAATCAGTTATAATAATGTTTGAGATTTTTTAGTTTTAATAATGTTTTTTAATGTCCAGTTTTTACTCACGACATAGCGGCTCTATCTTTATTAACATGTTTGAAACTACTACCAGTTCATTTGATTGAAATTCTTCTATATTTGCATACGTTAAATCCTTACACATTATTTCTTTTAGATTTCTTTATATTTTATATTGGATTTTTTCTTTTCATTAAAAACAGTCGAATATCTCTGTAGAGTCAAATCCTAATTCCTGGCCTTTTTACTCGCACCTTTTTATTGGAAAAGAAAAAATAAAAATTTGATGGAGGAAAATTGTATTTCTTTTATTTATTTTATTTAAATAAGCAAAAATCTGATGGAAGAAGATTTTATTTCTTTTATTTATTTTATTTGAAGAAACAAAAATCTGATGGAAGAAGATTTTATTTCTTTTATTTATTTAATGGAGGGCCCTTTTTACTCGTACCTTTTCCTTTCAAAAGATTTGGAGAAATAAAAATCTAATGGAGGGCCCTTTTTACTCGTACCTTTTCCTTACAAAAGATTTGGATAAATAAAAATCTAATGGAGGACCCTTTTTACTCGTAACTTTTCCTTACAAAAGATTTGAAGAAATAAAAATCTAATGAGGGCCCTTTTTACTCGTACCTTTTCCTTTCAAAAGATTTGAAGAGATAAAATCTAATGGAAGGCCCTTTTTACTCGTACCAATTTTCCTTCCAAAAGATTTGAAGAAATAAAAATCTAATGGAGGTTCCATTTTACTCGTACCTTTTCCTTACAAAAGATTTGAAGAAATAAAAATCTAATAGAGAGCAAAGCGATCTTTCAAACCTCTACAGTCCACAGCACGGCCGCCCGCGGAATGTCAGCCCAGTTTCCCGCAACCCTCGTCAGTAGGACTTATATGGTCCAGAGAAGCATCGCTTGTTTGCTGTATTTGACATGCCGGCGAGAAGTCCACCAGACATATGCCGTTGAATCAACGTTGAATTAAGTGTAATTTTATTGTATCAATGTTGATTCACCGTTGATTCCTTGCGCGGCTTGGTGATGCCTCGGGACCGACTGCTTAACGGCGCTCAAGCAACGGAAATTATTCGTAATCATTGGAGAATTTGTTATGTGACGCCCATTAAATCTTTGGACTGCATATACGAGACGTTTCCTTAGTCTGTTTTCTTCTGAGTCGATTTCATATTGTTTAGCTAGATCAATGAAAGTATCATAAAATATTTATTCTTTCATCAACCAGAGCTGTAAATTATTTTAAATTTACCAGAAGTCATACATGTACAAGAAATTTCATAATTGTTCGCATTTTATTTCAGTCTGCTGCTCAAAAATATAAGCTTGTACAGTGGATTATATTTCTGCAGGGAGAATAAAAATAAATAAATTGCCCTTCGTTATGTCAACCTATTGTAAAAGCGCAATTTTGCAGTGAATATTCTACCAATCAAAATTTAAAAAAAATGCTTGTACCTTCTATTTTATATCGTTTGTAGCCCTTACGTCAGTTGCAAAAGTTGATTCTTCATACAAATTTTTTTGCATGCTTTAACCGATGAATAGTATTATTTGTTATAATCTATTCTTGTTTTCATAGGCTGAGGATTTTTCCCTTTGTTAGCTTTGTTCTCTCAAATTCGCATTTGAAAGAAGATATGAACTCGAAGTGCGACATTTGTTGAACTTTTCCTGACATTTCACTGAGTATTTTTTTACCGACCCAGCGGCATCAGAAAAAAAGTTCCTATAAATGGTCACCAGCAGCAATACCAGTCTTTTTTCTATCCGACCTTTATTAAAAATTCTTTGTCTTTTGCATCTTTCTTTTCCAGTCACGAGAGACAATGGCTTCAGAATTCCAGGAGGGCGCGTCTTTTGTTTCACGCCCTGGAAAGACGCTCGGATAAAGAGCCTTTGTAAATGTTTTTTTTTTCATTCTTTATTTTGAGAGCAAGAACAGACTGCCTGAAGCTGTTCATGCATCTGGTATTAGTTATATCATGTTTACTGATCCGTAATTTTAAAATAAATAGTGAAATATTGAAGTGAAGTGAAATATTCACGCTTATGTTCGATCCAGGCTGCGACAGAGCGATATAGTTACCGGAAAAATAAAGGGTATCGACGGCCATAGGAGTCGACCCTCTTGATGCACAAAATAATTGTTATATTATTACCCGTAATAAATATAACGTATTGAGAATATAACGTCTATAATTTATTATTGTTAGGACCATCAAATATCGTACACAAACAGAACCTCCTGTTTGGTCATGAGCGCCGCGTGAATTTATATGAACATCTGACGAGAGCATGCATGTGGAGTTATTCATTCTCATTCACTGGAGTTATATTGTAACTTAGTTTGAATCATAGTGAATTGATATTGAAACTTAGTTTGAACCATAGTGAACTGATATTGAGACGCAAAATTATTTCAATAGTATCACTTAGAAAAGCGGTTACATTTAATAACCATCTAAATAGAGATAATTAATTATATTCATATTCTTCGTATATCAAATTTGTAACTAAAAATGAAGAAAATTTCGTTTCCTAAAATTCTAACTTATGCCATCATACTAGCAGAAGGTATCGATATTTAATCCTCAAAAAACTGTCATTTTCATCGACGGAAAACTTCGAGTTCCTTACGAAAGTTTCTCCAGTGTATTTCGTTAAATAGTTAATTGCTTCTATCTTGAGGAGTTTTTAATAATGGATCAATTGATTGCCTATTAATATTATCATTACTTGAATATCTCGAGTATCAAATTCCATTAAATCATTTCATTAAAATAGTTTATCGCTCAATAGTATTTTCAGTACAATAAATTAGTTGACTATTAATATTAGCAATAGTTAGCTATCTCGAGTACGGTACCATATTTATCCCACCTGTAAGCATTTGGATCATAAAAAGTCTTCCTAGAATTCCAGAAATCAATTTATAAAAACGCTGCAATGCTAATTTCTAATAAAGCGAGGAGGTTTATTTTAATAATGTAATGTAAGTTATTCGTGAGAACGATATTATTTATAGCTAACTAACCACTACGCACACATGTGCGTAGGTATATCTATCACCAGGTAAATCCATTTTTATATACACGCATCTTCTCTTCTGAGGAGTAAGGTAATATGGACTTTAATGAAAAGCAATTTTCATTTGACTTATAATTTATTTTAACAACAAACGTTCAACAATTAGGGGAAATGAAAAAAGAAAACATCATAATTCAAAATACGCTTTGACATAAATAAAAAAGACAAACTAATCTCAACCATAAAATTATAAATAATAGCGATCTTGTTTTATTTTCTCTTAATTTTCATGTCATGAATTATGCTCGTAAACATTTAATATCATATCAATTTTCAGAAAATTCTGAGTGTAAATTCATTCGTTCTATTTTCTTCCCGAAATGAATCAATTTAGTGACATCCCTTCGCGGCTTTTCAGTTGCGAAAAAGTCATTTAATCGCGTCATTTAATTTAAGTCATTTAATAGCTGTCAATCAATAATTTCGGGGATCATTATGATTGCATGTTCCATTTTTAATGCCTGTTCATTTTTTTGAAACGTTTTACACTGCATGAATAACTTAAGTTCGAATATACAGAAAAAAAGTCTCAACAATTATGTTACACAATTCATGACCGCGAATATGAATGGTCATGAACTGGCAATTGGGCAGCCATCAACATTCCATTCATAAATCGCGTAAGGATCTTGACCAAATCCTCATAACAAATAATTCATAAAGAAATTGAGGTTATGAATTTAAAGTCAATCTGAATGTTAAGCTAAGCAATGGAGACGAGCGTCTATAACTGTGTAATTTGTGATATTAAACATCGTAGCCTTAATTCCTATTTGTGATACTCATAATCATAGCCATAATTCCTATTTTTTATCCTCATCGTCGTAGCCATAATCCTACTTATGGTAATCATCGTCGTAGCCAAAATCCCAATTTGTGATACGCACAATCATGGCCATAAACCCTATTTTTGATACTCATCATCGTAGCCATAATCCCTATTTGTGATACTCATCATCGTAGCCATAATCCCTAATTGTGAAACTCATCGTCGTAGCCATAATCCCTATTGTGAAACTCATCGTTGTAGCCATAATCCCTGTTTGTGAAACTCATCATCGTAGCCATAATCCCTATTTGTGAAACTCATCATCGTAGCCATAATCCCTATTTGTGAAACTCATCNGACCATCAAATATCGTACACAAACAGAACCTCCTGTTTGGTCATGAGCGCCGCGTGAATTTATATGAACATCTGACGAGAGCATGCATGTGGAGTTATTCATTCTCATTCACTGGAGTTATATTGTAACTTAGTTTGAATCATAGTGAATTGATATTGAAACTTAGTTTGAACCATAGTGAACTGATATTGAGACGCAAAATTATTTCAATAGTATCACTTAGAAAAGCGGTTACATTTAATAACCATCTAAATAGAGATAATTAATTGTATTCATGTTCTTCGTATATCAAATTTGTAACTAAAAATGAAGAAAATTTTGTTTACTAAAATTCTAACTTATGCCATCATACTAGCAGAAGGTATCGATATTTAATCCTCAAAAAACTGTCATTTTCATCGACGGAAAACTTCGAGTTCCTTACGAAAGTTTCTCCAGTGTATTTCGTTAAATAGTTAATTGCTTCTATCTTGAGGAGTTTTTAATAATGGATCAATTGATTGCCTATTAATATTATCATTACTTGAATATCTCGAGTATCAAATTCCATTAAATCATTTCATTAAAATAGTTTATCGCTCAATAGTATTTTCAGTACAATAAATTAGTTGACTATTAATATTAGCAATAGTTAGCTATCTCGAGTACGGTACCATATTTATCCCACCTGTAAGCATTTGGATCATAAAAAGTCTTCCTAGAATTCCAGAAATCAATTTATAAAAACGCTGCAATGCTAATTTCTAATAAAGCGAGGAGGTTTATTTTAATAATGTAATGTAAGTTATTCGTGAGAACGATATTATTTATAGCTAACTAACCACTACGCACACATGTGCGTAGGTATATCTATCACCAGGTATATCCATCTTTCTATACACGCATCTTCCCTTCTGAGGAGTAAGGTAATATGGACTTTAATGAAAAGCAATTTTCATTTGACTTATAATTTATTTTAACAACAAACGTTCAACAATTAGAGGAAATGAAAAAAAGAAAACAACATAATTCAAAATACGCTTTGACATAAATAAAAAAGACAAACTAATCTCAACCATAAAATTATAAATAATAGCGATCTTGTTTTATTTTCTCTTAATTTTCATGTCATGAATTATGCTCGTAAACATTTAATATCATATCAATTTTCAGAAAATTCTGAGTGTAAATTCATTCGTTCTATTTTCTTCCCGAAATGAATCAATTTAGTGACATCCCTTCGCGGCTTTTCAGTTGCGAAAAAGTCATTTAATCGCGTCATTTAATTTAAGTCATTTAATAGCTGTCAATCAATAATTTCGGGGATCATTATGATTGCATGTTCCATTTTTAATGCCTGTTCATTTTTTTGAAACGTTTTACACTGCATGAATAACTTAAGTTCGAATATACAGAAAAAAAGTCTCAACAATTATGTTACACAATTCATGACCGCGAATATGAATGGTCATGAACTGGCAATTGGGCAGCCATCAACATTACATTAATAAATCGCGTAAGGATCTTGACCAAATCCTCATAACAAATAATTCATAAAGAAATTGAGGTTATGAATTTAAAGTCAATCTGAATGTTAATCTAAGCAATGGAGACGAGCGTCTATAACTGTGTAATTTGTGATATTAAACATCGTAGCCTTAATTCCTATTTGTGATACTCATAATCATAGCCATAATTCCTATTTTTTATCCTCATCGTCGTAGCCATAATCCTACTTATGGTAATCATCGTCGTAGCCAAAATCCCAATTTGTGATACGCACAATCATGGCCATAAACCCTATTTTTGATACTCATCATCGTAGCCATAATCCCTATTTGTGATACTCATCATCGTAGCCATAATCCCTAATTGTGAAACTCATCGTCGTAGCCATAATCCCTATTGTGAAACTCATCGTTGTAGCCATAATCCCTGTTTGTGAAACTCATCATCGTAGCCATAATCCCTATTTGTGAAACTCATCATCGTAGCCATAATCCCTATTTGTGAAACTCATCGTCGTAGCCATAATCCCTGTTTGTGAAACTCATCATCGTAGCCATAATTCCTATTTGTGAAACTCATCATCGTAGCCATAATCCCTATTTGTGAAACTCATCATCGTAGCCATAATCCCTATTTGTGAAACTCATCGTCGTAGTCATAATCCCTGTTTTTGATATCCATCATCGTAGTCATAATCCCTATTTTTGATACCTATCATCGTAGCCATAATCCTTACTTATGGTACTCATCATCGTAGCCATAATCCACCACATGATACGCCTTAGGTGCATGTCCATACGCCACGTGTCCGTATCCACCTGAATGTCCACCAGAGTGTCCATATCCTGTGGAATGTCCATATCCTCCATCTGAGTGCCCGTATCCTCCATCAGAGTGACCGTATCCACCGGAATGTCCATATCCACTCTTCTGGATAAACACCGGTGTATGCACGATGAAGTACGCATTCTGGTGACCACCTTTTCCTTTTCCACCTCCATATCCTTTTCCTTTACCTTTTCCACCACCTCCGTAACCACCCCCGTATCCACCACCATATCCACCGTAGTCATCGTATCCACCGCCTTTCTTTCCACCACCGCCGCCGAAAAATCCACCAGGATAAGCGTCGGCGTAGGCGAGGCTCACGCCAGCCACTAGCAAAACGACCACGGCCTGGTGGATAAATGGTGGAATGGATTAGAAAATTTTTGGATTCGAAAATGTATTAGAAAGAAATTGATTTTGAAAATGAATTAGAAAATGGATTTTGGAAGTGGATTAGATAAAATGCAATAAGTGAAAGAGTGATGATGTCATCAGCATGCACTGGATGAAGTTGCATTTTATATATTTAATGCGTGAGTGATGACGTCATCATCATGCACTGGATTAAGTTACATTTATAAGAAAAATGTGTAGTGATGTCGTCATCAACATGCGCTGGATGAAGTTACATTTATAATATACACGTGGGAGTTATGATGAAACCAAAATGCACCTAATAAGAATTCTCTCAATGCAATCCAACATTTCCAATTCATATATATCACGAGCGACAAAATAGCGCTACATTTTTCTTCTATGATAAAATGTAATGTACTTTTTTCATTTAATTTCGCGACATGACATTTGTGCTGTTGTTTACTCTGGCAGTGCGTATACTCAGAAAACTAATGGGTAATGGTGCCCAAAATAATGGGTAATAGTGCCCAAATAGTGACACACTTTCTTACCCACTGCATGGGCAGAGAGCGGACGTAGCACTGATACGCTATTTTACGATTAAGACTTGGTCATGACCCAGACAAGGGCAAAACGTGCATCATTATTTGAACAAAGTCTCACGTACTTCTTTGAGTGCAAAACTTGAGTGATTGCGAGAAACCTTTTATAAACAAGAAACAGTTCTGGACGCAAGTTTCTATTGATGAAACTTTAGCAAAATAATTGAAATTGCTTGCATTTGATCTTCCTTTGCACGACTCCAAGAATCTAGAAGATTTTATTGCGAGTGATGACGTACGTTGGAATTAACAGAGAAAATATTCATGAATGTTTATGTTGTATCGCGAGCCTGAGAATTTTTAGCTTATTGAAAGACAATATTGATGTAATGTATGAGAATTATCACCAAGGTAACAAATTTTCATGATAAATTTTAGATAAATATAAAATACGCGATATATCAAACCACTACTATGACAGATTTACATTTATTGAACGGTTAAATTGTGACTAATAGAAAACCAACTGGCTTTGTTTTCCATGATTCAGCAGAAATTTCATTACTTGGTAACACACCAAATAGTTCATCTTTTCCTAATTTATGTAAGCTTTTCTAATTTTCTAACCATTCTTCTTTTTAGAGGCAGTTTCTAACGATCTTTTTGATGCCTGAAATTATGCTAAAGAAAAATAACAAGAAATGTTCATACCAGAAGCTAAAGTAGGACTGGCATATACGGAAGCGCAAATGTCAGCTTCGATTATCTCAGCTTCTTATTTTATTTCCATTAGAATTAGAATTTCTTATTTTATTTCCATTCCATTAGAAGTTCCTTTATCTCAGCGAGCGGTAACTGATATAATGGACCTAATATCGACGCAAATATCTTGACGTTTAAAGGCATTATGAGATGCTTAGATCCATTAAATAATTTCAAAAGCTTTTAGGATGCTGTGATTAAAAATTACTTAATTAAGTAATAAATTAAATTTAATTAAGTAATTAAGAAGTTAATTAAAATTAAAGTGGGGTCCAGTAATGAACCGGTAATCGATTACTTGCATAATCGGCCACAGTATTAATGGCAAGACTTTTATTTGAGTGTCGATATAATTAAGCTTTTAATATCGTGACCAACGCTCGTTTATAAGGTGATGATCGTTCTAAAATTTTCGCTTGGAGTTTCGAGCAAATTAGAAACTCATATATGAAATTCGGGGATTGTTTCTAACGATAATGTTTTTTATTATTTTCAACAGTATTTTAATAAATAAAATAGGAAAAACGTATTTATTACTAATGCATTCGCCAAGTGGTTACGTTAATTGATTTCGTAAAAATTTGCTCAGTAATAAATTTGTGAAAGTGTTTAGTTTTTAAACCAATTACCTTCTTAATCTTAAATTATTATTTCAATTACTTCTCAATTACGCTTCTCAGCCCATAATTGATGAAAAAAAATCACATATCGTACAGTAAGTAAAATCTTTCTTTGTTATCTTTTCTTTTGCTCCTGAAAAAGAATTTATTTTTATGAACTCCATTGTTGAGGTTTTCCTGTACTAGCGCCTGGACATCTAAGACGTATCCCTTGTTCGATCTACACTCAGAGTAATTAATGAGACTTTGTCCGAATAGCGATGCACTTTTGCCCTAACATTAGCCATCTTGACCCAGTTTGGTAGAGAAAAAAGATGTCATCGATACCTCGTCAACTGGTCAGAACCTTCTCTCAATAATTAGATCTGCTTGACGGCGATATACAAATAAGTAATAAAAAATAGTCTATTATTAAATAATAGTCTTCTAAATAATAGTCTTCTAAATAATAGTCTTCTGAATAATTGTCTATTGCTCAATTTGTTTAGGCATTCAACTAATTTTAATATCTTAATTACATTAAATCGTTTCTCTGACAAAAAAAAGTTTGTCAAAGAGATACAAATGTCCAGCTTTCTTTTCTCGCGAGTAGCTACAGTTCCGAAAACTATGACGCATAACAAATATAGTGCGCATAACTACCATGACGCATAACGCATAACAAATCTGTTTTTTAATTCTATTCGCTAAATATTACATTTTTTCATGTGAAATGTTTTTCAATAAATAAATTGCGAATTCATATACCTAAAATAAAGGAAATTGAGGATAAATAATTTCATCCTCGATCTCATTAATTAGGAATACAAAAGTTTTTTGATCATAATTGCCTAATTGATATCATGCTAAACAAATTTTAAACAAACTAATAATGCAAATGATTATCAATTAGTCTTAGTAGTATCTATAACAATGACTAACTATCGTCTAACTGATTATATCTCCGCTTCAAATTAACTTACTTTAACCGTAATTCTTTTTTTTAAACATTCTAGTGAGAAAATACATGATAAATTTTAAATAAAAAGGGTAAATAATAATAGCTATAATAGTGATAAAAATATGAAAAATTAAAAATAGGAAAATAATAAAAAGTATAATAGATTAAGATTAATTAGAAACGGAGATTACAAAGTTAGTGACACTTTTATGGGACATCCTGTACATATAATAATCAATATATCGTAGCAAGAAGCCCTTTGATAAGTTCGCATTCAGATACAGAGAGCAATTCACTGGCAATCAACCGATCTAAAGTTATTCTTAAATTTACTTTTTTTACTTTGATTCAGAATTTCGGATTATTATTGTGAATCGCAGGTGAATCTTGTGTGCCTTTAATATTCTTTCGAATTTTGGTTTTGACTGAATTATTGTCATCAAAAAATTTTTATGTACTATTATGACAATGGTTTGACAAACAATAAATGACTGAAATAACAAATGACTTGAGTGTTTTAAATAACAAAGTCTTTTGGTTGTAAACTTCAATATTAATAAATGAATACAATTAATAATACATTAATTTGTTTTTCAAATAAATAAGAATCAGACCAATTTTGATTGGTTGCAATACAAACCGTTTGACCTCATCAGTGACACCAATATCAGAACCACGACTTGTCTGCCTTCATCGCCCTCATCAGTGACACCAATATCAGAACCATGACTTGTCTGCCATCATCGTTCTCATCAGTGACACCAATATCAGAACCACGGCTTGTCTGCCTTCATCGTTCTCATCAGTGACACCAATATCAGAACCACGACTTGTCTGCCTCCATCTCCCTCATCAGTGACACTAATATCAGAACCACGGCTTGTCTGCCTTCATCGTTCTCATCAGTGACACCAATATCAGAACCACGACTTGTCTAATATCAGAACCACGACTTGTCTGTCTTCATCAGTGACACCAATATCAGAACCACGACTTGTCTGCCTCCATCTCCCTCATCAGTGACACTAATATCAGAATCACGACTTGTCTGCCTTCATCGTTCTCATCAGTGACGCTAATATCAGAACCACGGCTTGTCTGCCTTCATCGTTCTCATCAGCGACATCAATATCAGAACCACGACTTGTCTGCCATCATCGCCCTCATCAGTGACACCAATATCAGAACCACGACTTGTCT
>NW_025938923.1:16632-53817 GCF_000764305.2 Hyalella azteca | reverse complement strand
GAGCTTCTCGTGGACGTCGTTGAGATGTACGATGTCGTGACGTAGCTGCCGTACGCGTGGTCCTAGACCACACACGCACAGCTGTGGTGCATACATACAAATATTATGAATTGTGTAGCATATATTTGTATATTTTATGGTTTATATAATTTATAATGCTATAATAATTACACCCCACAAATATTAGGATCTTTGTAGCATTTATTTGTATATTTTATGGTTTACATAATTTATAATGATAGAATAATTAAAATGTTGTGTTAATTAATTATAGCAAATAACTCATTCAAATAAGTTAATTATTAAATATTTAAATTAATTATTTATTGATAATTTATTTTTAATTAAATAACAAATAAGTATAAATTTATTAATAAATTTATAATTATATAATTATGTGAATTTTCGTTTTCTACTTAGAATGCACTAATTCTGCGTTCATAACAAATATTATGACATGTAATGCATTGAAATTGTTCAAAATAACTAACTTGATTTAATAATTTACTGAATTTCCAGCGTGATTGCAAGGTGAATTTTGCGCCCAATTGATCAATCAATTGATCAATCAATTGATCAATCAATTGATCAATAAATTGATCAGTCAATTGATCAAGGTAATTTGATCACCCAATTGATCAATCAATTGATTAAGGTAAATAAAGCAATGAATTGATCAAGGTAAATATTGTTCAATCAATTGATCAAGGTAAATTGATCAATCGTGTTGAGTTTATTATGGAGCTTGGGATAAATGGCCTGGATGCCTCGATGACGATGAGAGTGATTGAAGGTGGATTGTGAATGTTCCGAATTTCTTTCTTATGAATTCATTAATACAGAAATGATGAAGCAAAGCAAGATAATTCTGATGAAAACAAAATAAAAATGAAATGAGCCGTTTTATTTGTAGGTTGGTGTGATATGAATATATCTTGGGATCTGAATTGAAATTTATTCTTTTTTCTACTCTTTAAGTTGCACATATATAAGCAAACCACTTTTCAATTATACCCAATAATAAATAAATAAATGTAAGCAATAATATATCATTCTATTTTTGTTGAACCTCTACTACTTGTCGTACTTACAAGTTCTTATACACGGGGAAAGTATTAGCCGATAATACTTGCGGCAAGTAATGTTTACTTCGAATATTGTGCTAATTTATCTTTTAATTTTTATTAATTACCTAATTTTAATTACCTTTTAATAATTTTTTAAATTGATTATTTTTATTTATTATACCTACAGCCAACACTACCGGATAATATTTTCCTCGTGTACAAGTGTCGTGCTAAATCGCGGAATTAACCATTCCATGGAATCTGGAGCCAGTTTGCCGAATCCGTATAATCAGCATTTTGTTGCTGATTCGGAGAATCGGGGGTTAGAGTTAGAGTTAGAACATAAATGGACAGTAGGAGTTAGAAAAGGTTAGGTCAAGTTTGGTTAAGTTCCTTTATATTTAAATTTTAAAAAAGAACTTGAGTGACTGACCTAGCCCCAGATTCTTATAGTTTAAAAATGATGATTCCACAGATTCTGGAAACCGGCTGCCGATTATACAGAATTGGCAAACTGGCTGCTGATTCCATAGAATTGGTAAATTGGCTGCAAATTCCACAGAATCGGCAAACTGGCTGCCGATTCCACAAAATCGGCAAAGTGGTTGCCGATTTCACAGATTCGGCAAACTGGCTGCTGATTCCATAGAATTGGTAAATTGGCTGCAAATTCCACAGAATCGGCTAACTCGCTGCCGATTCCATAGAATCGGCAAACTCGCTGCCTTTTCACTATAATCGGCAAACTGGCTGCCGATTCCATAGAATCGACAATTCCGCGATTTCGGCACGACCTAAGCATCTTTCATTAGTTTACGCACCCCTGTTGCGTATCTTCAGCTGCTCGATCTGCTCGTGTAGACCGCGTAGGAGCTTCTCGTGGACGTCGTTGAGATGTACGATGTCGTGACGNAACCTAATTTGTGTGGTGCAATATCTGTCTCTTATACACATCTAGATGTGTATAAGAGACAGTGGCTACCGTGATTGCCTGCCGTGCATATCTTACCTTGTAATGGCAACCGCATAGATTGATTTACTAGCGCTAGAATCTTACCTCTATATCCAAACTGACAATCACGCGATTGATTAGCTATCGTTCGAATCTTACCTGTACATCCAAAGGACAAACATATGATTGATTAACAGTCGTACGAATCTTACCTGCAAACCCAAACGACAATCACATGATTGATTAACTATCGTACGAATCTTACCTGTATAAACGACAATCACATGATTAATTAACTGACAATCACATGATTGATTAACTATTGCACGAATCTTATCTGTATATACAAACGACAATCACGTGATTGATTAACTGACAATCACATGATTGATTAACTATCTTATAAATCTTATCTGTATATCCAAACGACAACCACGTGATTGATTAACTGTCAATCACATGATTGATTAACTATCTTATAAATCTTATCTGTATATCCAAACGACAATCACATGGTTGATTAGCTATCGCTAATCAATATTTTCATTGATTAGTGATAAAGTAAAGTACCATAAGTAAAGTACCTTCATACGTTCATCCTCCGTATGTTTCTTAGGAACCTCTTTCTTCTTATCCCCACTTGTATCCTTCTTGTCAGCAGGACTCCTTCTGAGCGTCAGGAATGTAGGATTGCTGTTCAGACTCCCAGCATTCCAGGCGTAGGAATCTATGCCTTGGCTTCCAGGAGAACTTTCTACCAGCACTTGCCCTTGGTCACCCGACATTGCAAAAATTTCTATCTAAAATTTAATTAGCTGAGCTAATTCTTAAAAAAATGGATGCGGTGCTAGTTCAGTTTTATTAGGTTATTTGGTTATTCACTAAATTTTAATTAGCTGAGCTATTTTTCAAAAATTCGATGCAGTGGAATTTCAGATTTATTAGGTTATTTGGTTATTTTTCTATACGGTAATAAGGAAGAAGCGATTGAATTTTTTAAAATATTTTCCATTACAGTATATATGACTATTTATTAAGAGAATCTGGTAGTAAATAAATCTAACTTTTTATTAAATTTGAAAAAAGTAACTTTAACACTTTTAGCAATAATTAGACGAATGCATCTGTACGTTTTAGAATATTCACGCAAAAGATAAAGTTAGGTTCCGCTATAGAAAATCTGGCAGTAATTAAACAACATCTGTAACTGCATCTAATTACGTGCGTCCATTCAGTACGACCGAGAAAAATGATCATCTTAATTAGATTGTTAAATAATATTTGTAGTTTTGAATACCTGAATCAACATAAATTTTCAACTGCCCACTGAGCTAATGTGCTAATAAGGCACTAATGTTCCTTCACTGTCATTTTAAGTATAGCAAATAATATCATGAAACGGGTCAGAATTAAATATTATTCAACTTATTAAAGGTGTACCCGAATAAAGCTCGGAAAAAATAAGTGTTTCAGATTGAATATTTTACCTGATTTCATATAGCGCAAGTAAGACATGCGTATAAGACATTCGATACGGTACGTTCATTTCAACAGCCTCCTAATTTGAAATATTTCAAACTGTGAAGAAATATTTCGAAGAACATTCACTGAAAATAATATAATTAAAGTTACTCACTTTATCCTCAATTGTTAAGTTTATTTTTGTTTGGCACAAAAAATACCAAAACTCAAATGTTCAAAAGAAAAAAATATACCCGGTCTATTTTCAAGCCTACTTGAGGCTGGCCACACTCTTCCTACACACAGAGGTTCACGAGCTACACACCCTCACTCTACAAACGCCAGGTCGGCACTGCCGAGAAGGCAACAGGAATTTCCCGTTTCCGTCTGTGATCTTCTGAAAAAAAGGGAAAATGTTTACACCGAAAGTGGGAAACGTGAAGCGGGAAACCGCGACTGAAAAAAGGGAAAATGTTTACACCGAAAGTGGGAAACGAAGCGGGAAACCGCGACTGAAAAAAAGGGAAAATGTTTACACCGAAAGTGGGAAACGTGAAGCGGGAAACCGCGACTGAAAAAAAAGGGAAAATGTTTACACTGAAAGTGGGAAATGTGAAGCGGGAAACCGCGACTGAAAAAAGGGAAAATGTTTACACCGAAAGTGGGAAATGTGAAGCGGAAAACCGCGAAAGGCGAGGGTGCGCGGCTAACGATCTTGTGAGCGAAGTTTTCGTTTAGAGCGCGACGTACTTTCAGTTAAATATACCTGCTGCTGTTAACAGTACATTCAGGATAGTTATAAATAACTACTGTGATCGTTAAGAAAGATCCGTTTGTGCTTAAATGAGCTTGCCAGCAGCCTTGGAAGAAAGAATTGACTTGTACGTTGAATTTTACTTTAAATGCGATTGAGATTTTATTAAACCATTCAAAATTCAAATTTAATCTAGAAATTATTGATAATTATTTGTGTTATAATTATTAAAGTATTTCATACGAATCTACATCGCACCATTTTCAAAATTATGATTTCATCCACAGTTTAATTGATGAACACCAAATATTTTTAATATTATGGCCCATTACCAAAATTTTCATTTGAATTTCATGAATTTCTTGTTCGAGTATTCGTCGCGATATTTAAATTGGCAGTGAATTAGCAAGTCATTTTTTAATGATCAAATTATTAATAATAGCAGCAACGCTTATAATAATTTTATTACAAATATCGTTTGATTTCTTCAGTGAAGATCACCAAGAAATAAACATAGAAATTTTTAGTTTATTTAAAATCAGTCATTTAGGTTGGAATTAGTAAATATTTTACTAGGTTATGCGTTTAAGTTAGTAGGTTTTTGAACTGAGTAACTGGTGGAATGAACTTCATCTACTAGAATGATGGAAAGAGAAAATATGAACGTCATATTCATTTATCTTTATCATGGAAAAGAGCATATATGAACTTCATATATATTTATCTATGTCATGGAAAAGAGTAAATATGAACGTCATATATATTTATCTATGTCATGGAAAAGAGTAAATATGAACGCCATATTTATTTATCTATGTCATGGAAAAGAGTAAATATGAACGTCATATTCATTTATCTATGTAATGGATAAGAGCAAATATGAACGCCATATTTATATTTACATATGTCATTCAAAAGAGCATATATGAACGTCATATATATTTATCTATGTCATGGAAAATAGCCCATATGAACGTCATATATATTTATCTATGTCATGGAAAACAGCAAATCATTAACAAAATACTGTTGAAAACAAATTCAATTTGGAACTTCATTTGAAAAGTTATGATCGAAAACAATTCCAATTAATTTCGAGATATTCGTATGATCATTGCATATAACTATTTAGTTTAGGATTTCGTGGTATAAAAACAATGTGTTAAATCGGATAAACGTTTTATTCAACTAATGCAAATGAATATCGAAAAACATTACACTAACGAAAGATGTCGTTGGTTATTTTGATAAAATAAAAACAGATTTATGTTAATGGAAGAAAATCTACAGGGATTGTACTGCATCGATACCGCTTGAAAGTGAACGTTAAAAAAATTTTTAAACGACACAGTAACAAATTTCTGTAGAAAATAAATATAATTTGAATAACTTGAACCTGTTTAATAATCTGAAGACCACGATATGAGTATTTTTATACGAATATTTATAATACAATAATTCATATATCAACGAATTTTCATCGATTAAATATGATATTATTAATATTTTGATAGCAATTATATAGAAAATTTTCTCGCTACTTCAAAGACACAATATGGGGCACTCTTGACACGCATATCACAAGGATTCAAATCTAAAAATTTTCTTCACAACTTTCCAAATTTTTAATGTTGTAAGATGTTGCCATGATGTTGTAAATAATACGCTGTTCAAAAAATATTCAATGTTTACGTTGAAAAAGTGTAATTGATTCGTACTGACACATCAATAAGTTCAATGTTCCAAAGTAAGGCTTAAGTTAGACTGCCTGCTGTACTGTTAGAAAAAACGGTGAATAAACGGTCCCACCGGCGTTCTAGTGGCCGGTCGCACCGTGAAAATAAACTGTTTCGCCGTTTTTATCAGATGTTTTACGGATTTCTCGTGTTAAATTAGAATAAAAACGGCGACACGGCGTTTCTTTTCACGTGCCGACGTGCCACTGAAACGCCGGTAATACCGTTAACGGTAATTTTTCTAACAGTGTGGTAAAGGTTATGACACAAGCTATCCTTCTTTTATATAACAATACACATTAACTAACATTGAATGCAAGCTTTCAAATTTCATTTAAACCTCAGCTGTACAATGTGCACACATTGAAATTAGTAAGACTTTTTAAAAATATTTAATCACTTTCAGTCCTGACCAACTGCAAGGGCGTATCAGTACTTCTTCCTTAAAGTGAATCAATACTTGGACAAATAATTTATTAAATTTACCGAATGTAAGGTGAGAAACATAATACCTAAAGGTTATGAAAAAGCTAACCGGAGTTCTTTTAGGGCTAAGCCAACGACCATGCTGATGCACCACCTTCGACGCCTATCAAGCCCCGCCCACTAGAGAAACTGAGAAAACAACTGTGGGAGCTGCCACTACCCAAATTTATGCAAATGTCTCATTCTTATTTGCCAAATGTAAGAGAATTTGAATCAATTAAATTCTCAATTCTCAATTCAAATTTGTAGCGTCATTTAATATGTGAAAGGGAATATCATAAAAAATTCTATACATTTTTCACGATGCAGCATAATGACTACATCAGCATTGCAAGCAGGCGACACAATAATATGCTGAAAAGTAACATTACCGTAAATCAGATACTACAAATTTACCGATAATGCAAAATAGCTTGACGTTTTATGCCATTTAAAATAACATAATATAACTTAATGAGAATAACCAATCCTGTTTCATATGAACCTGCAAATTAATAATATAGTTGCTCCTATTATAATATTGAATATCACTGTTAGAAAAAACGGTGAAAAAACGGTCCCACTGGCGTTCTAGTGGCCGGTGGCCCCGTGAAAATAAACTGTTTCTCCGTTTTTATCAGATGTTTTACGGATTTCTAGTGTTAAATTAGAATAAAAACGGCGACACGGTGTTTCTTTCACGTGCTGACCGGCCACTGAAACGCCGGTATAATACCGTTAACGGTAATTTTTCTAACAGTATAGGATGGCAAAAATGAAGGTGTAGACTTTGGAATTATCTGGGAATTTATCGACGCAATGGGACGAACATTAATATGCAATTAATATGTAATAGTTATTTTAACTAGTATGCATGTAAGCTTTAATTGCCAATATATAGTTTATATTACATAAAATTTTATAATTAATCGTCAATTTTTTAAACATGAACTCAGGGCTCGGAAAATTTAGCCTATTTTAATTAGCAACATCATTTGATAAAAATTAGTTGAATTTCCAAAAATTTATCTCAACAGTTCTTAAAAGTGACTAATAATTTTGAAGCGTTAACTTTTAACTATGAATTTATTTACGTAAATTTATTTTCGCAATTTGTTTACATTTATCAACGGAAATTGTTATATAGGCGACCCGTTATCCTTCTGTTTCTTGCGCCTGCTTCGCAGTCCGCGCTTATTTCTGTTCTTGTTTTTACTTCGATTGATGTTCGTTTCAATTCTTTTTTGCGCAGTTTCCGTTGGTTCCGATACAGCCTCTGATCCACCAGCACCTCTAGGACTGAATCCACCTTCTGCACTTGGTGATGTCAGAGGATTTGTAGACCCCGAAGCAATATCTGAACCCAAAACAGGTGATCCACCAACGTCTCTGGGACTATATACCTCAGCTGCACTTGGTGATGTCGGCGCATATGTAGACTCTGAAGTAATACCTGAACCCAAAACAGGTGATCCACCAGCATCTCTGGGACTATATACCTCAGCTGCACTTGGTGATGTCGGAGGATATGTAGACCCTGAAGCAATACCTGAACCCAAAACAGGTGATCCACCAACGTCTCTGGGACTAGATTCTCCTCCTGCACTTGGTGATGTCGGAGGATTTGTAGACCCTGAAGAAATACCTGAACCCGAAATTGTTGATCCACTAGATCGGGGCGAAGACTCATCATCCCTAATTGATTTCACGGGACTTTCAAACACGACTTGCTTTGGCGCGGCAGATGTAATCGATTTCGGATTTTCGGTGTCCATAACCACTGCTTCATTCAGATTTTGAGGTGTTTCCGAGCGTTGAGAAATTTTTCCCGAGGTTTTACCGGTACTAGAAACTGATGGTCCACTAGATCCGACAACTTGGACATATCTGGGTGATGGGATCAGATCAGCCGGTTGCATGCCGGCTGATGTCGGCCTGATTGGTTGAAGTGGTTTTGTTGACATGCGTGTAGCCGTTCTGTGTTGGTTCGGAGAACCGCTTGGCTCTTGGGTTCTAGAAATAGTCTCGTGTTTAGGGCTAGAATTAGCAGCTAAAGTTCTATTAATTTTTGCTTCAGAAGATTTCCTAGCAATTCCGTAAGCACGAGGTGACAGAGCGGTGCTGGCGTTCTTCGGAGATCCATGAGGCGTTCGTAAAGGACTTCCACGAGATCGAAACTTGGAAGACGGGGAAGACGCAAGGGAGTTACCTTCGCTAGGAGTTTGGTTACTTTCTTGTAATAATTTCCCCGGGTTATTTACTTTCGAAACAGCTGACTTCGATGCTCTACCTGGAGATTGTTTGTCTTCTAGGCTTTTTCTTTCATTAGGTCTGCGATTCACTATTGGGGTCAGGCTAGATGAACGACTTCCATGATCTGTAGCTGAAATATTTTTTGCAGGCAAATCTTCCGTCACTTTTTGACCATTGCTATTTTTTCTATGAGGTTCTTGTTTTTTGTTTGAGAATTTTTTGTTATCGGTTGATTTTTTCCTGTCTATCTTGTCAGCTTCGTGGTCATAAACTTCCATATTTCTCGGACGAATGGCGGGTAAGACAAGCGGGGCGGGACTAGTAGCAGCAGTTGCGGACCAGTCACGAGTCAACGAACTGTAAAAGTTGATCAATGAACATGTGAGAGGTGAAATAAAGGCAATGATGATGTGAGAATACATACATAAATATACATGAGACCCTTAGATATGCTTCGTCCAGTGTGGCTTAGAAAAATATCTATAAGAAGAAATTTAAACTTAAAGTTTTCCGCCTCAGAAGACTTTGATATAGTAACACATTTTAATGATTTAGATTTTTTTGTTCCTATAAAAAATTTTAGTCATAATTTTCCGTGCAATTTTTATCGAAAAGTTATTTCATTATTATATTCAAAATTAATAAAATTATTATCAGAATTTTTTTTATAAAAAAATACCGGTCGCGCTGCTGCTTTTCCACGATGGGAGGGAGAAAACTCGCTGTTGCCGCGTCACTTTCCTTGTCCTGGAAAAAGAACAAACATGGCAAGTTGGGACTACTTTTTCGACAAAAATTCTGTTTTTGCCTTAATTTTTACAAAAGAGGGATTGAAGGATCGCTGAAAAAATATTAAGATAAGATTAATTTGCTGCTGTCTTTATATCGAAGAGGGCAACTTATTTGTCCACATATTATAAATCAAACAATGAAGTTTGGAGGTATTTTAAAGTTTTCATAGAGTTTGGAAGCTAAATTGTCATAAATAATTATATAATTTTTTAAAAATCGGCAATGTTTATTTCTGCATAAAGGCGGCTATCGCTTGCAAAATTTCTGTTGCTTAAATTGAAATATATTTTAAAAAATGCTTTCATGCTTCAACAAAATAAACTAAGACATCTTATTTGAGGTCGGAAAATTATTTTTTGTTTTCACAGGAAAACAAGGATTTGGGAACCAAACCAAAATTTAATAAAATGCTCTCCAAATGGCGAGAGCTAAATTATTTATAATGATTGTTTCAAATATTGGCAATAAAATTTAATTATCCTCTTTGGTTTCTATACAATTTGTAATGAACCTTAAATTTTTCCACAAGATTTCTCTCACAATCATTCATTGTCAATTCAAAATTTGGGATTACCTTCTTCATTTTGTCTTTAATTCTGATAACTTCGGGAAGATGTACGGGAGCAAATGTGCGTTGATTTTGCTGTTGTTTTTGTCTTTGTTGTTGCAGCTGTTTTTGGAACTCCAGCGTACTCTCATATTGTTCTCTATTTAACACAACGTTTGCCTTCTCCATTTCATCTTTGATTGTGGGTTCGGCCACGAATATGGCTTCGTCTCCAGACATGGCTACGGCTCCAGAGTCTTCGGCTTCGGATATGGCACTGGTTCCGGATGTGGCATCGGCTCCGGAAATGGCTATGGCTCCGGAAAAGGCTCTAGCTTCTGATATTTCTCCGGCTCCTTTTATGACCCCGGCTCCAGATATGGCTTCATCCCCGGATATGGCTCCGGCTCCTGTTATGGCCATGACTCCAGACATGGCTCCCACTCCTGCTATAGCCCGTGACCGGTCTCCCCGATAATTTTTATCCACGCCAGTTTTTTTATCCAAGATACCATGACGACCAACGGTATCACCAGCCTCGTTTGCACGGTTCACTTCGATCGTAGTCTCGACGACCTCATTGTCGTCATCAAGTTTCAGGATATTGACGATGCCAGAGTCATGGTCACCTCTTGGTCGGATGATGCCAGAGTCATGGTCACCTCTTGGTCGGATGATGCCAGAGTCATGGTCACCTCTTGGTCGAATGATGCCAGAGTCATGGTCACCTCTTGGTCGGACGATGCCAGAGTCATGGTCACCTCTTGGTCGGATGATCTGGGTCCTGAACGCCGGAGGGGCGGAACGGTGGGCGGCTTTCTTCATGGCGTTGGTAAACGGAATGTGAGTGTCGGCGACGAGGGACGATTTGGACTGCAGCTCTCTGTAATAAAGGTTAATGTTTTGAAAATATTTTGAATGAAAAATTTTCAAGAGTGATGTATGAAGCTGCGACGATTTTGACTGCAGCTCTCTGTAATATGTTGAAGGTAAAAATATTTCGATTAAAAATTTTTATGTGTGAGGTATGAAGCTGAAGAGAAATAAGTCACGTGAAGATCTTAGATAAATAACATCGAATATAATTAATTGCTGAAGCCTAAGGCTTATTAATTTTCGATGTAATGGTGATCATTGAACCCCTAATAAGCCGAGTAATCTACTGATTGAATCAATCGGTCTCTAAAGTGGAAATAATGTAAAGCCATGAAGCAAAATTCATTTTATCAAGCAATGGAGCTTAGATTGTTGATTTTCTAGGCAAAGAATTGACAGATAATTGACACAAAAAGATCTGGCTTAGCCTATTCATTCAATCTTCGGTTGAGGGGCAAATTCGTGCCTTTAATTTAAGCAATTATTTCAATTATTTTTATCGCCAATAACTTTGAACAACTATTCTACGAATTTCCACTGCTATTAACTTATAGCATTAATCTCATGAATTTTTTCTTACACTTGATTCAGTCAATTATTTCCCGAAGCCATTTAATTTAAAGCAATTATTTTAGAAATTTTTATTTCCCTTAAATTTTAACAACTATTTCAGAAATTTTTTATTTTAATTAGTTTTAAACAATTATCTCATTAACATGGCACCTGGTGAGTCTCTGCACTCAGAAAATTTTTCATTTTAATTAATAATAAACAATAATTTTATAAACATCGTACCTAGTGAGTCTCTGTCCATTAATATTAAACAATAATCTCATTAACATGGCACCTAGTGAGTCTCTGTCCATTAAAAATAAACAATAATTCCATTAACATTGTACCCAGTGAGTCTCTGCACTCAGAAAACTTTTTATTTTAATTAATATTAAAGAATTATCTCATTAACATGGCACCTGGTGAGTCTCTGCACAGTCTGCGTGAGCTCTGAAGTCCTGCGTTGCTCTGCACGAAGCTCTGCGGTGGCCTCCTCCAGCAGCTCTTGGTCCAGAGATTCATACTGTCAAAATTGTGATACACTTTTTGTACGTATCATTGATACGCCCTTATTTCGAGCCTAAAATAGACTGAATAAGACTCAAGAGGGCGAGAACTGCAACATTTTTTGGACAAGGTCCGTGTCTTTGCATATTCATTTCACTTATGTTCATTTCAGTAATGTTCATCAACATTACTCATATTCATTTCACTCATATTAATTTCACTCATATTTTCATATATTCATATATAAATTTTCATATATTTTCATATATTCATTCATATCACTAAAAAAAATTCACTCATGTTCATCAACATCAAGTCAAATTCAAGACGCTGACTCTCGAGTATTCAGCACGAAGATTTATTCATCCTCAACCACGAGAGCGTATACTAATCCAACATTAAAATCAACGCACATCCAACATGAGGAGAGTCCGTGTTCTAATGTGGATAACTGTACACAACGATTCATTTTCTAAACTATGTGATCCATTTATGGTAATCCCGAGGTATACAAAATATTCATATCAGAATACTTACTTAATCAGTCAGACAACCGCTAAATAATCACGATATTCTTCAGATACCGCCAATAATTAATAAAAATACCAGTGATTAATGATGCTCGGTATCCTACATCTTCAGGTGAGGAATGATTTAGTAATTCTTTGATTGAATACCTATATTTATATATTAAACATGTTATATTCAATCTTCGATGTCGAGTCGTTAATTGACTTCGTTAAAAGTATTACATTTAAAAACATATTACTTTCAAATTTCAAATTACTTTGTAATGAACTTTTAAACTATCTATTTTTTAACTTTTATATTATTTTTTAAATTATTAATTCTAACTTAAATCACTTCTAAAGTGATTTTTTAAAGTATCATTTTACATTTGAAACCATTTGCAAGGTGATTTCTTTACAACTATCACTTATAGCATTAAATCCAATTTCAAGTAATTTTTGTAAAAATATCACTTCTAACTTTACCTGAACAGTCTAGCAATTTCTTAAAAAGTGTTTTTATTTTAGCAACCACTTTCAATGCAATTTTTTCGACAGTTTTGCTTTAATTTTCGGCAGTTTTACTTTAAATTTCAGCAGTTTTACTTTAAATTTCGGCAGTTTTACTTTAATTTTCGTCAGTTACACTTCAAATTTTAAATTAGTTCACCAGTAACTCACCACAAAATCAGCGCCGAAGGATCAGTGTTGCCGCTGGGTGGTGGGGTGAAGGTTGTTGCTCTTTTACCCACTTCATTTCTCGAAATTTCTGGCAAATTCATAGAAATTTTCTGAATATCTGAATCTGATTCGAGCAAATTCATGCTGGAACTTCCAACTGGGTTTTGAGGAGTTTTATAATTCATGGTTTGAACTGAATTTTGAATTTCAGTGTCGCCGAGATTTGAGATATGGTCGCCATGTGGTAATTTTTCCGTGTGTTTATCGCTAGATTTTATACCGCCTTTTGACAACAAATTTGCAGCAACGTTTTTCCCTCTTAGAGTCAAAGTTTTAGGATTTACGTCACTTAAATTTGTTTCGTCAGCTTCATGGCTTGAATTATTATCGATATTTTGTTTTGAAAGATCTGTTTTAATTAAAGGATTCATAGGATCCTGAACTGAGACGTAGGATTTATCTTCCTGTTCGCTTCTGCCGTGGGTTGAGGATGACGAAGATAACGTATCTGCCTCGGGGGAGGCTTGTACAGGAACCTGAGGAGCATGGGAAAATTCATTCATAAATATAGTTCAATATATTAATAAAAAATATTAGATCATTTTATCAATTTAACGTAAGGAAGGTTTGTAAATAAATTGATCTTTGGGCATCATGGAAAAGTTCATTTATGAATATTATTATATATATCAATGAAAAAATATTATATCAAATTACAAATTTAACATATGGAAGGCCTGACAATTGATATTTGGGCATCATGGAAAGGTTTATTCATGAATATTGTTGTACATATTAATAAAAAAAATATTCCACATAACAAGTTTAACCTATGAAATATTTGGCAATTGATCTTTAGGCATCATGGAGAGGTTCATTCATAATTATTGTTATACATATTAGTAAAAAAATATTATTTCATATCACAAATGTAACATATGAAATATTTGACAATTGATCTTTGGGCATCATGGAAAAGTTCATTCATAAATATCGTTATATATATTAAAAAATATTATTTCAAATTGCTAAGTTAACATGTGAAATATTTGAAAAGTGATCTTTGGGCATCACGAAAAAGTTCATTTTTAAATATTGTTCTATATATATCAATAAAAAATATTATTTCACATTACCAATTTAACATAGGAAACATTTGACAATTGATCTATGGGCATCGTGGAAACGTTTTATTTATATATATTTATTTACAAATTTTACATCTGAAACATTTGAAAATTGATCTTTAGGCATCATGGAATGGTTCATTCCTAAATATGTTTATAAATATAATAAAAACAAAACGTATTGTATACTATGAATTTTAATATTTGAAAGATATGAAAATTGATTTTTGGACGTTGACATTTTAGATTTTCATTAAAATAACATGAATTTTAAATAGGTTTGCTCCTATTTTAGCAGCGAGCAAACTATTATCTGCTTCAAATTTTCATGTACGAACAAGTTTTTTTGTTATTATTTGACTTTAGTGCGTTGAAGATAGAATAAGGAAATCATTTTCATTAAATGAGTGAATGTTTTATATTCACATTAAATGCTATACACTATATTCACTCATTTCATTAACGAATGAATATATACTCTTACAAACTTAGCAATTCAACTGAATAACTTTACAAACAATTGCTTCTTGGTTATTAGGATTTTTTATTTATATTGTCATAAAATCAATAAAATTAAACTCTCTAGTTCGCAGCAGCGATGATAAATCATGATATAGGCCATGGGGCACAGAGTTTTTATAACTGCTTAGGGGTTTTATAGAATTATTATATAAATTGGTTAATATATATATAGTGCTGATAATGAATACATTGCCAAACATGAATTGAAAAAGAATCACCGACAGTAGAGATATGTTTTGGATAAAAAAATCGAATTTAAAGAATAATTTTCATGCAATTTTGTTCCATATGCAGACCGTTAAACCACAGAAATGTCAATTATGACCAATATTCGTTCTATTTCATAATTCACTCGTACTTATAATCATGTATAACTGTATTATACAATGCCTAATAAAAAATATTTCGTTTATTAATACGATCAAGCAATATATTTTATAATTATTTCCTCTTATGACCATTTTATTAACACTAAAAAGAAGAAAAAATATGATTTAGTTTCTGGATTATCGTAATTTCGTAATTATTTAATTGTAAGGCCAACCTTAAAGCTTAAAAGAATAAAATTTAAATTGCTTAGCGGAATTTTTATAAACTTATATCATAATTTCATATTAGGGACATTCCACTCAAGCATCAATAAAAATTAAATCTAAATATTCGTTTAATTATTTCTCTACATTTTATAATTACTTCGTTTTTTATCCAGCTATCTGAAACTAGTAACGAACAATATATAAATTATAGCTCAAAATTCTTCTAATTTTCATAATTAATTCATCATATGACAATTAAATTGAAGCTAAAAAGGTTAGAATTTTGTTTCAAAATTTTTTGCATTTCATAATTAATCATTGTTTTTACCACCAAACCGAAGCACGACAAGAATTTTGTCTCAAATTCTTCTTCATTTAAAATTAATTCATCCTATGACCATATCATTGAAGCAGAAANTAACTTGTCTTATTCAATACAAAAATAAATCATTAATGTTAATAAGAATAGTTGATAATAAAATTTATTCACAGTAAGTTTGACAATTTTTTGTTGAAATATTTGAAATGAATTTCCCAAGCAAGAAAACGTAACATAATTGAAATTTTGTGTAAATAATACCTACGATATCATTCTATTTTTGTTGAACCTCTACTACTTATCGTATTTACAGGTTCCTATACACGGGGAAAGTATTAACCGATAATATTTGCGTCAAGTACTTTATACTTCGAATATCGGGCTAATATATTTTAATTTTAGCTACGTTTTTAAAAAATTTTGATACAATACATAACTAAAATAAAAATTGATAACTTTTCTTCCAACTACCTAGCAGGTTTTTTCAAGTGAAAAATACTCACCGCTACCAAAATTTATTCTATGTTAGCGCAACAAAAAAAGGAATAAGGAATTTTATTCCTAACTCATGTTAGCGACAACGGATAATACTTTCCCGTTTATAAGGATATTTTATTAGTTTACGTACCCTATTTATTAAAATAATTATATATTATTCTTATAATATTAATTATATTAATATTTTCCCAATATATGAGCATCTTTAATTAGTATACGCACCCCTGTTTCGTATCTTCAGCTGCTCGATCTGCTCGTGTAGACCGCGTAGGAGCTTCTCGTGGACGTCGTTGAGATGTACGATGTCGTGTCGTAGCTGTCGTACGCGTGGTCCTAGACCACACACGCACAGCTGTGGTGCATACACACATATATTACGACTTCTATCAATTTATATGTATATTTTTCACACACAGCTGTGGCGCATACATACATATATTACGACTGCTATCAATTTATATGTATATTTTACACACACAGCTGTGGTGCATACACACAAATATTACGACTTCTATCAATTTATATGTATATTTTTCACACACAGCTGTGACGCATACACACATATATTACGACTTCTATCAATTTATATGTATATTTTACACACACAGCTGTGACGCATACACACAAATATTACGACTTCTATCAATTTATATGTATATTTTTCACACACAGCTGTGGCGCATACACACAAATATTACGACTTCTATCAATTTATATGTATATTTTNTGATTAACAGTCGTACGAATCTTACCTGTATATACAACGACAATCACACGATTGATTTACTATCTCTAATCAATATTTTCATTGATTAGTGATAAAGTAAGGTACCATAAATAAAGTACCTTCATGCGTTCATCCTCCGTATGTTTCTTAGGAACCTCTTTCTTCTTGTCCCGGCTGGTATCCTTCTTGTCGGCAGGACTCCTTCTGAGCGTCAGGAATGTAGGATTGCTGTTCAGACTCCCAGCACTCCAGGCGTAGGAATCTATGCCTTGACTTCCAGGAGAACTTTCTACCAGCACTTGCCCTTGGTCACCCGACATTGCAAAAATTCTTCACTAAAATTTAATTAGCTGAGCTAATTCTTAAAAAAATGGATGCGGTGCTAGTTCAGTTTTATTAGGTTATTTGGTTATTCACTAAATTTTAATTAGCTGAGCTATTTTTCAAAAATTCGATGCAGTGGAATTTCAGATTTATTAGGTTATTTGGTTATTTTTCTATACGGTAATAAGGAAGAAGCGATTGAATTTTTTAAAATATTTTCCATTACAGTCTGCATGAAAATTTATTAAGAGAATCTGGTAGTAAATAAATCTAACTTTTTATTAAATTTGAAAAAAGTAACTTTAACACTTTATTCGTTGGAAATAATTCCGGCAACATCAGCCTAATTTATTTCATTCTTTTGCAATTCACAATCGATTCTACTCCACTTGAAATATAAATGTTCTAAACTTATTTTCCCGTTTATTCAATCAGACAACAGGAATTGAATTATACACATTCAGAACCTAAATTATTGCATCATACACCTCAGATCCACCAAAATAATTGCCATAAACAAAATATCTTTCTGCCATTTACGCGTGAATTTTTTCTTTCGCCTTTACTTCAGCCTGAGTGAAATGGACCACATTTAAAATTACCCCAAATAATAGCCGATGAACATCATGAAAGTGTGATGAACATCATAGGAGCGTGGTGATGCATGAAGTTTAAGTATCGTAAAAAAGTAAAAAATAGTAAAGTAACTAGTAGAGTAAGTAGTAATTAAGTAGCAAATTAGGCAGCAAATTAGTACTATAGTAATAGTACAGTAAGTATTAAAGTAAGTGGCAGAGTAAGCAGCAAAGCCAGAAGTAGAGTAAGCAGTAAAGTAGCAAACTAAGTAGCAGAGTAAATAACATAGTCAACAGCAAAGTTAGAAGTAGAATAAGATGTAAAGTAAGTAGCAAAACATGTAACAAAGTAAATAGCAAAGTAAGCAGCAAAGTTAGAAGTAGAGTAAGAGGTAAAATAAGTATTAAATTAAGCAGCAAAATTAATATTAGAGTAAGCAGTAAAGTAAGTAGAAAATAAAGCATCGCAGTAAGTAGTACAGTAAGTAGTCCAGTAAGTATTACAGTAAGCACTTCAGTAAGTAGTACAGAAAGTACTTCAGTAAGTAGTACAGTAAGTACTTCAGTAAGTAGTACAGAAAGTACTTCAGTAAGTAGTACAGTAAGTACTTCTTTAAGTTATTTGTGTAGTGCAATATAACCTAATTTGTGGAGTGCAATATAACCTAATTTGTGTAGTGCAATATAACCTAATTTGTGTAGTGCAATATAACCTAATTTGTGTAGTGCAATATAAACCTTATTTGTGTAGTGCAATATAACCTAATTTGTGTAGTGCAATATAACCTAATTGAAGATAAGCGGATAAAGGGACCTCCCTGCAAGCGCACGTAAATGCATAGAATTTGTCCCAATGTTGAAGCAATTTTTATGCTTGAGTGGGCCAACCTGACCCAGTTTGTACCTTCAAAAAAAGGCTGTCCTGGTTCCGTGAGTCACTATTTAGACAATATGATGCATTCATTCTTTGAGTGTGGTGTCAAAATTAAAGCTTTATTCGCGGAAGGAATATGGAATTTATCCATACTGTGGATGAACAAACAGAAGAAAGAAAATTCATGTATACTTCGATGAAGATATGATGAAATTATTTGCATTTTCTTTGCTTTTAAATTCTTGCTGAACTGGCGATAAAGTTGACTTATGATATTAGATTGATTGAATGAATTAAACGGAATAATCGCGGATAATCCCTCAAAGTGTTCGACGAAAATTATGAGGAAAACAAGCTTTTTGCAGATAAAATGTCATTCAGTATATTCAAGTTATATTTGATAACATTCTCGCAATTACATTGCAATAGTTTCAAATTTGATATGGCATCCAGCTTGTATCTAGCTTGTAAGTATATTACTAGAGTTATTCCTACAGTCGGGAGTTATTAACATTCATGGTTTTTTCAATGAATGAAAATTTTCAATTAACGTGACAAAATTTGTTTGGTACTAATTAAACACAAGAATTCATATATACTATTAATTAATGTATATATTTAAATTAATGAGTACTTCAATCAATGTATAACACTGTGTTCATTGGTGAAATTGACAATTTTATAAGTAAAACTCTAACAAAAATTCCTTTAATATTCTGGCACACAGCAGCTATCAGTGAATGTTTGGAAAGTCAATACAAATATTTTTGATCCTTATCTTGATTATTTCTATTCCTAGCGCCCCTCACTAATACTTAAATGTCAGTTGCAAAGTCCGTGGACTTTCTGCACTTTCTGTCGTATTCCGGAATACGAAATATGTATTTGAATTAGAGGACAGCAGAAGCCTGCAATATATAAGAAAAACTGCATACAAGTGAAATGGTTAGCATCAGTGAATAAATAATACAGACAACAATTGCAATATTATTGGTAATTGTGGATGATGATGCACACCTTATTTCTTCACGGCAAAAGTGACATGGGTATCGTGGTAGTGAACATTTGCATATCCAATATAGCAATTGCTTTTATTGAAACCAAAATCAGCACTTCACCGTGGGATTGGTTCTTTTCCACAATACTATTCCCTAATAATGAAAAACGGTAATCCTGTTCACTTAGGATAATCACAAAAAAGCCTGTAATAATCATACAATATTCATCATACTTGACCGCTTTCACGGTACCGGCAGCCGAAAGGGTGGGGCTTTCCAATACTTTCTTTATAATCAACGCATTAAATCCATACAATAATGTTTCATTCACTGAAACTCAGCTGTAAAGTTTGTTAAACTTGTTCATATCTAGTGATTAAATTATAAATACTATTCACTTTTGCATTGTTTGATAATTAAATATGATAGAAGTGAGGCAAGTGACCGGTCAGCGCGGGAGTGAACACTCCTTTGCAGTATCGACGACGTCTGCAGTTGTCGTACTGTTGTCTGCTAGCTGCGGCGGAGGGCGGACGTACGATACCGTGAAAACTTTGTTAGTAAACTTTTCTCAATAGAAACTTTCTCAGTGAACTTTAGCAGAGTTAAAACTTTCTCAGTAAAAACTTTCTTGATATAAACTTTTAAATCAAACTCTTAGTTCCTAGTAAAGACTTCAATCAGAACTAGACTTACTGAAACTGAAACGCTTAATAATTCCAAAATTGAAATTCTTACGAATAAATTTGAGATTTAATGGAATGGTATTCATTTTTTTCACTTAATTTGCATTATATTTTTTGTCATATTTTTGCCCTATGTGGCGTTCGCTTCACGCAGCGAACGCCACACAGGAATGCAAAATATAGTACGCCACACTTTGCGCCACATTGCTTTTTGGAATAAGTGATGAATTAGATTAGATTAAGCATGCAATATGATATCATTTAATAGATATTCTTTTTAACAATGTATGAATGTAAACGGCGAATTATTATCGGAAGGGAAGACTACAAGTGGGAGCTTGACAAGTATTCAACATTCATTTTTCAGAAAAGCATAGACAATATCGTTAGTGAAGTAACATAAAAATTTCCAATCTTTTGTAGGACCATTCCAAACGCGACAGATGCCTAGTGAAAAATAGACGTTGACTGCTTCTAATAAGTCGAATACTTCTAATATGTCGACTACGTCTCGTACGTTGACTGCGTCTAATATGTCAGTTATGTCTAATACGTCAGCTACGTCTAATACGTCAACTACGTCTAATACGTCAACTACGTCTAATACGTCAACTACGATTAATACGGCTACTACGCCTAATACGTCAACTACGTCTAATACCTCAACTACGTTTAATACGTCAATTACGTCTAATACGTCAACTACGTCTAATACGTCAACTATGTCTAATACGTCAACTACGTCTAATACGTCAACTACGTTTTTTAATAATACTGCGAGTAATTTGTTGTTTCTCGTCTGAACTCCAAAAATACGATGAAAATTTTGATGTTGCATTTCACTATAAATTCGTTCCCTTAAGATGACTCTCAGAACATGAAAATATCAAGAGACTATCGAAAGAAAAACCAAAGATTAAAGATAAAGTAGTTTTCATACCTATTCTTATCCTTAATAATACTTCAAAATAAAATGTTAAGAATAAATTGCTTTATTTCAAAGAACTGCTCCATAAATTTGAAATGCTGCTAAATTCCAGTTTTGATTTCATATATTGCACATGAACTGTAGTTTTCAGATTTGGGGTTAAACTCTACAATATTTCTTATGATTTTTACAACAAAATTCAATAAATGCACAGAGCTAAGCCCTTCATCTTTTACGAACGTTGAATGAGGTGAAAAAATCGAAAATATCAAACGTTTCAATGAAATTTGAAATTCATTATGAAAACTCACGAAGAGGAAGCTTCTGTACTTCGGCAGGCTATTAAGCCCTAGATAGATCTAGAAAGTTCTAGATAGTCCTTGATAGTTATAGATATATCTAGATGGATCTAGAGACCCAGATTTAAAGACCCAAATTTAAAGACCCAGATTTAAAACTAAGAGACCCAGACTTAAAACAAAGCTTCATCACACGAAAGCGATGGAGAAGAATATGAAAAGAAATTTGAATATTTTATTCCGGTTAAGAAACCGTACAAGACGTTGGATAGGCGGCAGGTCGACAATAAGGTGCCATTTTTCAGAACTTCGAGCATATTTTGCTTTTACTCAGTGAAAAAGCCGTTTGCACAGAAAAGATACGTTAATACCTACAAGATGCGTACCTAATAATTGACGAGTCGAAGAAAGGACAAAGTTGGACAAAACTTCAAAGACGATACCAATAACCGGGCGTGGTGGTGAATAAAAAAAATGTCGACGGGGCTTATGACGCTGTTTTGTCGAACAGAGAACACAGAATGGCAAATGTATGTAATCTTCTCTAAATTTTACTGGGATTTGATACATTACATCGAAGAGGTTCATCACTTCGAAAGTGTTGCAACGACTCTTCTTCAACATTATAGTTGTTAACAGTATGCTCCAAAATAAAAGAAGATATTCAACTGAAGATATTCAAACGCGTAATCCTTGATAACGCTTTTGTATAATAAAGATACTTACTTTAAAGTTGATCAAGATGACACCGAACACAAATGATTCAGATTAACTATTACTAGCGAGCTGCCACGGTCACATGTGATAGTCTGGGAACTGCTGGAAGCCACAGAAAAAGGACGCTGAGGTTAGGTTGCGGAGGTCTGAATAGTTTTACTATAAATGTTTACTTCGGAGCTGACTCATGCGTCTCCAGAATGTGTTACAGTTTAGATTTCAAAAGTTTGTTAGAATTTTAATAGATTATTTTTTACATCGTTAAATATCAGTCGTGTGGCCTTTGAAAATAATTTAGAAACTTATATAAGCTTCTTCAGTGTGGTACCTTTTGTTTTATCTGAAATACCGTAGTGCTATTTTGTAAGGCAAAATGATGCTAATTTTGAGGATAATAAAAGAAGAAGATTCTAGTAAAAAGTTCGTATATTCGAAGAAAAGTTGACCGTTCTTAACACATGACTGCCTACCACAAAAAAGTTACCAGAACAACATAGAGCGAAATAAAACGCAGCATAGAGCGAAATAAAACGAAATTGGATAAATCAAAAATCTTTTTTGTATTATGAAAATATTTCTGAAATCAATATCCTCACATTAGATAAATTGAAATTTATTAGATATAAAACAACTGGTAGCGGAAATCCATGAATTATATATAGAGATTTTAGTTGATAAATTTATGCTAAAATTAAAATCATCTTGAAATTAACAATTGTAACTAATTTGAGTTCTCAATTAAACAATTTATTATTACCTTAATTATTTTTCTGCCGTATCCTGGCTCTGTGAGAACAATTTAAATAATATTTTTTTTGGGCAAGCTTCCAAGCAAGTAGGCAAATAAAGAACTGCATATATACATAGTGAAGAACAAGAAACATGCAAGGGAAAATAAATCATTTCACCCCCGTCCGATATTGTATGATTATAAACAATAAATATTTTGAAATATGTAAATTATTCATAATAAATTCAATAATTCACAATAAATTATTAATATCAAAACATTTTTATTATAATTTAAATTGATTAAAAAATTTACAATAAAAATTGTGTCTTCCATATTGATAATAAATAATTTTTTAAACTTGTACCCAGGCACTGATAAACTAGATAACAACTTACTATTAAACAAACTTTTGTTCTCAATGATTATTATCGAATTTTCAAAATAAGCTCAAGACAAAATTGTCTGCTCATTGAATTTGATGTAATTCTAACATTGAACGAATAGTTTGGTTCGTTTGTTGCTAATTAAGTTGATTAACGAACGTTTAAAAATATACTAATATATTTTAATTATAATAAATGGCACTGTGGACGAGGAACAAAGTTGTGAATAAAGTTTACAGCAACAAGATGGAGCAGTGAGTTGCGGGTTCATAGTCCCAGAAAGATGGAGCAAAAAGTTGATGTGAAGAATTGGCGATAGGCAAAATGTAAAATAAACAAAGTCGACACGATAAACATAACATTAAATTATGTTTCCTATTTGAATGAAAAAGTTGTCGGTTATCTATTTAAAGAAACAAAATTCCAATTATGAAAAAATTCTTTCGTCTGAAAAGAAACTATGACTCATTGAGATATTGAATTGTTCACGAAACTCGAGCTAATTCCTTATGAAATTAATTGAAACAAACGGACAATAACTCTGGCAAGTTGCCACAACAAACAAAAACCTAATAATAAAAGCACGCTAAACTTAGATAACAATATTCACATGTTATAAGAATTATACATCGTGACGTCATACGTGACGTCATACGTGACGTCATACGTGACGTCATACGTGACGTCATACGTGACGTCATACGTGTTGCGGAGATAAAATGTGTTGCTCATCATTCAGTCATGTTTTAAATATACTTCATTTATTTATTTTATTTAGTTTATCAGTGAGCATGATAAAGAAACTCAATAAGTGCGTTTTTTTGGTTGATAAGTTTAAAAACTTCGACTACTTTATATTGGGTAAATCAACGATAATAATTTCATACATATTAATAATTATTGAGCCCCATATTCAGACTTAAATAGAAAATTCCGAATTTAAACATTAATTAATCCAAGGAGACTGCATCATTGTTTCATCGTAAACAGCTTCTGCTGTGATGGCCATTATTGGAATTCGCTTTTAAAATTTCTCGTTGAAATAAATATCCGCATTCAACAATTTTTTTACTATAATGACATATTTATAGAACACTTCATGAACGTCCAACTTAATTTTCCATCACAGTGAAAAATGGGACGTTTAAATCAATCAAATTTCGGTGGCGACTGAATTACTAATTTTTCGATAGTGACCTTAGAAAAAGCTGAATATCCTCCTTCAAAAAATTCTTCTATGATAATGATATATTATAGAACACTTCATGAACGTCCAACTTAATTTTCCATCACAGTGAAAAAGTGGACATTTCAATCAATCAAATTTCGGTGGCGACTGAATTACTAATTTTTCGATAGTGACCCTAGAAAAAGCTGAATATCCTCCTTCAACAAATTTTTTTATCAGAAAGATATATTTATAGAACACTTCATGAACGTCCAACTTAATTTTCCATCACAATGAAAAATTGGACATTTCAATCAATCAAATTTCGGTGGAGACTGAATAACTAATGTTTCGATAGTTTCGACAGTTACCCCTAGAAAAAACAAAGCTAGTTCGTTTACGTAGCGAAGGACGTAGGTCGGTAGTATTCGTTATAAGTGCCCCAGCCTGAAGCCGCTAAGTTGAAGTTGACACTCCTCCTCTTGTCAGCCAAACTCATTTGGCCTCCTGAACCAGCATTCATTGTGGCCCGAGGAGTGAATTGCGTAGAGTTAGTCTGGGCTTGACTTCCAATGGCCGCCGGGTTGAAGGCTGGGCTTCCAATAGCCGTCGGGTTGAAGGCTGGGCTTCCAGTGGCTGCTGGGTTGAAGGCTGGGCTCCCAGTAGCCGCTGGGTTGAAGGCTGGGCTTCCCGTAGCCGCTGGGATGAAGGCTGGGCTCCCAGTAGCCGCTGGGATGAAGGCTGGGCTTCCAGTGGCCGCTGGGATGAAGGCTGGGCTTCCAGAGGCTGGGTTCTCGGGTATCGTGGATACCGAGGCTGGGCTTGGGCTTGCTTTGGGCACAAAGGCTGGACTCGCTCCAGGTGCAGGCTTGAAGGCTGGGGCCGCGGCTACCTTGAAGGCCGGGGCTGCGGGACCAGCTATGGAATAGAATTTATTCAATCAAAAACATGTGAATTGTGTGTGGTGAAAATTATATACGATAATGGTTTTACTTTTTGGCTTAAATAATATAGAAATTCTTCGATCATGTGTTCATAAGATCATCATCGCTTCAAAACATAAAACATTCTACCACCCAATTTTTAAATTGGTTCATATTGTTCATATGATATGTATCTATTGATCGGGAAAGTTCATCATTAACACCTGAACACCTCATCAGAAGACAGTTGAAAATTATTTCAATAATTTTAGTAAGTGTCCATTTCGCTCTAGCTCTGTTGATGTAACTCAGATGGATATGTTTTTTTTTATGAATCCGTTGGACAAACTTTTTATAGGCCCTCGACAGAATAACATATCAGCACGATAAAACAGATGCATGAGCGCAAGTTTTGCATTGCTAATGTAAAAAAGTTTCTTGGAAGATTATCGGTTGTAACTGAATAATCACTGCGGAAGAAGCTGATGCGAAAAAACGCTAAGAAAACGCAGGAAGAAACATTTAATTTATGATTATCTATAAAACTTTTGAGTAGTTCCATTAATCGATGTATCAATTATTAATGATGTTACTTAAAATTTAACATTTAATGGGAATATTGATATTTAAAATTATCATAAAAAAATTTTTTACCGTGTGAATATTTTCTAAAACTGACCTGTGAGTTGTGCAAAACTATCTCAATGTGTGAAAAATTAAATAACCTTGTATATTTATTGCTAATTTAATAGTAGCATGGATTTTACTCGCAATGAAATTAACATTCAGCAATAATAAATATTGTGTTTAAATAAAATTACATATATATTCCAGAATTTATTATATCTTGAAGCATTAAGTTGTTAATGAATTAATTAATCTGCAGAGTTGGCAATTGACATTGCTCGGTTGTATCTAGAAAATTTTTGAATTTTTTATTTTTTAATGCGGGAACTCAATAACCCAAGTGATTTACGTATTTACTACATAAAATATTTACTCTTCTTGCCTGAATAGTTTTCGGATAAATATTTTAGTTTTCTTGAATAGTTGAATAGTTGAAAAATGAATAGTTTTCTTGCCTGAATAGTTCTTGTCGCTAAGGTGGTTTTTGCGTGACCACGTCATAATTACGAAATTTAATTATAATATATTCATGATAGAAAAATTACCTTTCCCAGAAATTTTCTCTCCCAGGAACTATCGCCGCGAAATTAATAAAATTTTAACGGCCCTTATGACATCAAATGCAGAAAACAAGAGCGCCTTCTAAACCACAATGAATGCCGTTTTCTTTGTCGGCTGATTATATGAGGTTGAGAATTTATCACCAATTTTTTGTATTATTAACTTGACTCGTCATCGATGTATGGAGATATTATATCAGTGATAAGGTGAAGTGAAATGAGGCAAACGTGCTGCATGGAATCATTCCAGCAATGAATCATCTGGGAATCATTCCAGCAATAAATTATTTGGGAATCATTATAGCAATAAATTATTTGGGAATCGTTATAGCAATAAATTATTTGGGAATCATTATAGCAATAAATTATTTAAATTATAAGAGATTATTAACTTGAAAATGGGCTAAATAGCAGATGTCATACTGGCAGGGGTTTAAATAAATGCGACGTACAAGGAAGCAAATAAATAATAAATTTTCAAAAGCTCTGAAAATTGTAAAGGCAATATGGATTCTAAAAGTTTGGTCATATAGTTATTTCAGGTTGAACTAATTTCATCTATTAGTTTCTATATATAAATATGAATAGGCAATTAACATCATGCAACGTTGTCAGCTGTAGCGCTATTTACTTTTCAACCATTAATAGCTTCGCTTTCCTTCGATCTAATGAATTTTTTCTACAATTTTTTAAGAAAATCTTAAGTGTAATGATGCACAAAAAACGTTAAAAGGAAATTAAATTTCTTGCTTCTGAAGCTTATCTCCTGTACATACAGAACTAGAAAAAGTTATGAACTGGAAACCTTAAATTACAGAAAGTTTTATTTCAAGTTTTGAATTTAACTCTATGAATGAACGCCGTTCACTCTCTAATTATCTACTGCTAGACCTAGAAATACTGACCACTCTGCATGATGATAGAGCTTTTCGGGGGTTGCTCGAGCTTTACCTCTGCGGTATAGACCAAACCGGGGGCGAGGGGCTTGCTCTCTGTAGGGGAGGGGCAGGGGCAAGGTATCAGGGAAACAGCAGGTTCAACTTGATTAGTGGATGAAACAGGAATAATATCTGAAGCAGCAATAGATACAGCGTCAGAAGCAATAACATCAGCAGCAGCAAAAGCAGCAGAACCACTAGTAGAAGCAGTAATATCAGCCAAGGCAGGAATTTCCGACTTTGGGTCAGTGTCAGGACCAAAAGAGTCTGAATCCCAAGCCGAAACAGCTGGAATTTCAGTAAAAGCAGCAGTAACAGCAGCAGCAGCAGCAACAGAATAGTTTATAGCTGTTGGGAAAGCTTTAGAAGCAGCAGGTTCTTTAGTGTCTTTGAGGAGAACTACATCAGGCGCTAGATGGTTGATGCCAGATGAAGTGGATCTGGCAAATTTGAAAGATAACTCGTTAGATGCATCTAGTGATGACTCATTTGATGCAGCTAGATGTGATTCGTTTGATGCATCTAGAGGTGATTCGTTTGATGCATCTAGTGGTGATTCGTTTGATGCATTGGGTGGTAATGCTGACATGAAAGGAGATGTTGATACAGGCGTCGCTACGACAGGTTCAGGAACTTCACTACAAAACTCGGTATCATTCCTGAGAAGGAAGGGGGCCGATGGAACCGAACTGCTAGAGGGTTCAACTGGATCAGTGGACTGAGAGGCTTCCAGTGAGTGAACTGAATCTTCGGTGTTATTGTCATTGCGTAGGGCGTTCTCCACGCTGTGTTCTGGATCTTCGCTCGAAGCATTGTTCCCTGGACATTCTTTAATATCATTCCCAATCTCCCCGGTGGTTGGAGGTTGCTGGAATTCAACATCTTCTAGCTTTTCGGAGGTTGGCTTACTGTCCAAAATTTTAGATTCTGAAACATCTTGGTCGTAATATTGGTCGTGATAATTAGGGCCTTCTCCTATGAAGTCATTATTTTCATCATTTTTTCTAGCGCTTTTGTACTTCTCTTCAGAATTTCTTCCAGACACCGTCTGTAGATCATTGGCTGACGTGGTGATAGGCCCATTGATCATTGTAGAGTTTTTGGCCAATCCATTAGGAGTTGCCTGTGCTTTTTCTACCTGAAGGGTGATATCCCTAGAGGAAAATTCCTGTAAATTTTCTGTGACGCTTTCAAACGACGTTTCCTGTTTGGAATATGAAGGGAGATGAGTGCCTTCTAGCGTGGAAATCAAACTTGACGACGATGTTTTAGATTGAACATTCAAGAAGGCGGTATCTTTTTCGAGGCCGGGATGCGTCGCTAAAGAAGAATTATTTGCGCTGATAGGCGGATGATAAGGAGGAGTGCTTCCTACTGGTGCATCAAGTGAAAAGCTCTTTATTTGTACAGACGTGCAGTCGGCCTTAGACATCGAAGTACTTACTTGATGCATTTGCTCGTCAGCGGTCACTGGATGCGGGAAAAAGTTCACATCAGTTTTACCTTCTTTATTAGTGCTAACTTTGCTGAGAGCTGAAAATGTGGACAAGATTTCAAGATTTGTTACTGCTTTCTGTTTCAGAGATAAATTTGAGGGACATGCCGAATCTCTATTCATGAGTTTTGATTTTGACACCGTGCACTGTTGAGCTGGAGGTCGCTTCTCATAAATGCTAGCTACTACCACTCCATGCTCTTCAAAAGGACCTTCCAGATCGGACATGGTGTCATAGTCATCTCGGTCATCGTTACGAGATACGCTACGGTAGAACTCAGGGGGCTGTAGGTCTTCTACATTAATGCTCTCCAACGCGACTGGTGTGGCCGTGAAAGACCTTTGTATCTCAGCAACGTATTCATCAACATCAAGTTCTTCATTCTCTCCATCCAACTTAATGCGAACTCCGCAATCAAAGTCGAAGGCGTGGACCTTCGGATCTATTTTCGGGGAAACCAAGTAAGTTGAAGCGAAATTTGGAACAGGAGGATGCGTTGGTACTTTTTGCACTTGAGCATACCTTACGGCATAGGCATTGGGACTTTCGTAATCAGGAAAAGATTTAGATTTATTATTCATACAATGATACTGAAATGCTTTCTTTTGAGAATTTATGTCATCATTCCCTGAAGTGTGATTGATCGGAGAATCTTGCTGAAATTTTTTGAAAGCACTAGATTTTGATGTAGTTAGTAAATTGGTTACTGGCTTTAGTTCAGAAGAAGCGGCTTTGTTGAAGAGAGATCGGTGTTCATGAGTTGAAAGGAATTCGGGTTTTTCAAAGTTGTACCAATCTGACGGCTGCTTATTTGAGTTATTACCGTCTTTTGAAAACTTGTTACCAAAAGTTTCCTCTGTCATTGCATTGTTAGCAGTAAAATAACATGATGAAGCGTTGCCGCGTAACGGAAAAGAAGAAGAAGCGTTAGGAGCAGTTCCAGTTGCAGAAACAATGTTTGCTGAAATGCCATTACCTCTGTTTGAGGAGCTCGAGGTGGAAGACGACTGAATTTTCCTCAGCTTTACATCCTTGTAGATGTTGTTCTGAACCTGGTCCGCAGCACTATCGTTCTCAAGAGAACTACGTTCTTGGCTCTGACTTGGTCGACACACAACTGGTGGACTCCCAGGCTTAAGATCAAAGTCATCGTAGGAATTGGAAGCAGAGGATGCTGCTAATCTAGGGATGGATGAAGTGGATGATGATCGAACACATCCACCTTGTTGGGATGCAAGACTCAGGTAGGAAGGGAAAGGATATTGTGCCGCTTTAGGGATGGTGGAAAGTCGTTTTTCCGGCACTTTATGCCCGACTGATGAAGATCGGGGGGACTTCGCGGGCTGAGGTTTTGATGAGAAATGAGGGTTCAATTTGAGGACAGGAGTGATGTTTATACCGCCAGCTTTAAATGATTTAGTAGGATTAGAGGTGGTCAAGATTGTGGAGATTTCGGGGAGAGTTGCAGGGCCTGAAAACAAAGGAGAGGAATAGAGGGCATAATGATTAACAGATCGCCACAAATGAATGATACACATAAACCACAAAAATGAGTCTATTAACTATGGAGGAAAATGACAAAAATATTCTGAGGATGGTTCAACTTGAATTTTCCCTCATCCGTTTCTGGAGGGCTTTTCTACCAGCAGAAGGGAAAATTGAATTTCAAAAAGCCAAATCAAGGGTTCGTTCTAATGGGTGCTAGTCTTTAATGATTTCACTATTGGAAAATTACGTTTTTATAAAGAAAATTTTTTTCATTTTGAGGAGTTCAAAGCCCAAATCCTGCAGCACACGAATGACTCTTTGAAAAAAATGTCCTGTGGTTTTATTCGTAAGACTTTCATGAATTTGATCGCGTTCACTTATTTGACTGTTCATTAATTATTAAATTAAAGATCACCTGAGCGATCTTTATAGTGATTTACATAATAGAGATTACGAATCATGGGCACATTCCACAAGATTACAGAAGATAGTTTTTCAATTACATAATCCGGTCATGTTAATTAAGTTAATAAGGATATGTCAACACAAATATTTTCGCAGATTTTTTTATCTTATATATTTTCATGAGAAAACCTTGATAAAAAGAATTCGCACAAAATCTGATATTGGCTTTAGTCTATTGGGTTGAAAATCTAATAAGTGAAAGCTTCAGCGGATAATCTTGAAGTGAGTTGATTTAATTGAATGAAAATATTTATTACATTAATAAATGTTTTTGATTTAATTGAATGAAAATATTTATTACGTTAATAAATGTTTTTGGGTTGGACCTGGCATGAGGAAACTTACTTTCGTACCTGAAATCCAGTGGATAACAGATTTAAATCATGATATATATGATTCATTTGGATAATTAATGAATAATTAAGACGTAATCCAATTATAATAAATCAAAATATTGTGCTAAAATGAACCACAAACTTCACACAATTAATGAATGAATAATTTAACGTATTCAGAGCAAACATGGAGTTTTTTCAACTCTAATCATGTGTTTAATATTACCTGATATTACAATGTTTTAAAACTATAAGTCGGCCTCTGTTCCGCACATCATCCTAAAATTACGTATATTATATATAAAATTAAATTTGTATATATAATAATTATATATATAATTTTATATATAATCCATACTCTTTACAGAGTTAAGCGATTATCTGGAATTTGTGTGAAAAATTCATACCTTAACCCAAAGCTAAAGCATTGAAGAAGACAAAAAAATTAATGTGAAGCTTGGCGTCAAGAAATAACATTTGTTTGATACAAATTCGTATTTTATCTGAATAAATATTTGTTTAAATTCTCAGAATCGATTCAATATATTCTAAAATATTTTTGAACAATCAATCTAACTCTTGCAATTACGCAGTAATCTAGTGAATTCAGTTTCATGTTTTAACTGTACAATTTTGACATTATTTTATCAACCGGTTACTAGTGAAGTGTTACAGTGAATTATTGCACTGAAGTATTACAGTGAGCTATTACACTATAGAACTCTAAGTATGAAGTATTGCATTGTTCTATTGTCGTGAAGTTTTACACTGAAGTATTTTAAATATGAATTATTGCAGTGAATAAAAATAAATATTATTAAATTAAATAAATAATATAAATATTATAATAAAGTATATTATTCTCACCATTAGCTGCAGGCCGCGCGAACAGTGATGGCGGGTTAGGCAGGCTCGCCCCACCGCCGGCAGTGGGCAGGGGGGCAGTAACCTGAAAATATCAGAGATAAATAATTTATCGGAAACTAAAATAAACAATTATAAAGTGTCAATGTCACTCAATGGCTTGAATCAAAAATTGAATATCAGTTTAAAAGTGAAGAAAATGACACACTAATTCACAATATCTTATAAAAAAAGTTTCCAGCTCCATTGTCAGTACGAAAATTTTAGAAACGTCATTCGGAAAACATGGTCAATGTCATTCAATGGCTTGAATCAAAAATTGAATATGAGTTTAAAAGTGAAGAAAATGCCACACAAATTCGCAATATCTTTAAAGAAAAAGTTTCCAGCTCCATTGTCAGTACGAAAATTTTAGAAACGTTTTTCGGAAAACATGGTGGCTGGTGAATTAGTGCATAATTTAATTAGCAAGTTCGTTAGACCTTCAATAGTGATAATTGTATTTATGAACATGGATAAGGATTTAATGGAGTTTCAACTCACGAAGCTGTAAATGAATAAAGTGAAAATATTCATTGCAGTTGGTAGGTATGAATTTTGAGGATCGGAATGCAGATAGTGTGTCCGATAAGTGAAAGAATTCGTCGGAGCTTAACAGTTACATTTGCTCATTAAAAATTGACTGTCTTAGAATTGGGTCCGAGAAGTGAAACGAATTTTTTATTCTTTATTTGAGTAATTCATAACCCAGAAAATAGAAATAATGGCTGAAGTTTCATCGGTTACATTTATGTGTTAATAAAATGAATAAAATTCATTAAAACTTCTTTATTAACACTACCTCATTCAGTGCAGAAATAATATTATTTGTTCCGTAACATTCATAAGAAAAAATGTCGTTCTTAATCTAATAAAATGTCAATTTACCCAAAGGATATTTCTTCAACAAAGGATATCCAATAACAAATTTTTATACTTGTGTTCTCGTAATAAAAAATTAAATGTCAATGTACCTAAATAATATTTCTTATATCCAATAAAAATTTTACATGCTTGTGCTCAGGAAATAAAAACAGCATATTGTGAACTAGTGAATTTTTGCAGGAATTTGTGGAAATTTTCAGTGAACAATTACTTTCAGTAAAGTAGAATTGGTGCTGAGTAAAAAGAAGTGAAATGGCTGAGGCCAATAGGTACTTATGGCAATGAGCGTCGAATATTCGATTTGATTGTCCGAGAAAGCTTACAATTAGAGAAAATAACAAGTAACGTCGGAATTTTTCTTGTATTAACTACAAATTAATTTTAGAAAACAAACAGGTGAAAAAAGCACACAATAAAACACGAAAAACCCTGAACCGTTACTCAAAAAAAAAAAACAATTTTAACTTACCTGATAAATGGTAAAAATTATAGGTTAGAAAGGCCTCTTTCTCGGTAAAAAGAGAACAGAATGAGAGGATGAAATGAAGAGAAATGAAGAGAAAGAAGGCTTAATAAGAGAATGAAATAAAAATATAGTGATGGGCGAACAAACTGAGAAAACGAACGAACAATGAACGAATTCAAAATAGTTTGCTGAATAAAAAGATTTGAATTTCATTTGACATGAATTATATTTGTACGAAATTTCATTATGGTCTCGATTATCCATATTGCGCACATGTTTATGACGATTTAAATGAAGTGAGTATCGAAATTCAATGAACTTGTTTAATATTACGAAATTTTTATATTCTATTCCGTTCAAAAAATTATTGGTTCCAGCAAAATTATTATATCTAGAAAAACTTCATTAGAAAGCGTGCTAAATTTCCCGATATTAAGTTTTCTGGAAGCTTTTGGATTCAAACCAATTAAATTTTTGGCATTAAGACCAATTAAATTGTTGACTGCAACAAAGGATCCTGCGGGATATGATTCAGAACAATTAATTTATTTGTATGCCGCAGTGGGGCCAATTAGTGAGGGCTGATATCAGAATGACGTGGCATGCTGGGACCAATTATTGAACGCTGACGTCAGAATGACGTGGCATGCAGGGGCCAATTAGTGAGGGCTGACATCAGAATGACGTGGCATGCTGGGACCAATTATTAAACGCTGACGTCAGAATGACGTGGCATGCAGGGGCCAATTACTGAAGGCTGACGTCAGAATGACGTGGCATGCTGGGGCCAATTATGCATGATTGGGCCAATTACTCACAGGGACTGGCTTTGGGCCTTCCAGCCAAGCGGGCCCTGATTGGCCAATGATTGAGGTGCTGCTATAGCTGCTGCTGCTGCTCATCTGTTGCCAATATTGGTTACGTTTTTACAATGAATTTAGTGAGTCTTATATCAGAAAAATCATAAAATAGTTGTCACATTCATCATTATCCAATATTCGTTGCCTTTTCACAACGAATTCACCGAGTCCAATATCTAGAAAAATTTTAACATGCATCATTATTTCGAGATTTTTTATTTTTGCCACTCTTTCGGGTATTTTTTGTCTTTTTCATTTACACTAAAATTCATATTTTTTAAAGAAACCTAAGGAAGGGAACTAATTTTTCGATTCACGAGATTAGACCAAGTTAATTGAAGGCAATATTTAATCTCATTCTTGCATTATTTTATTTACAAATTCCTTTTTCTCTATTCCAACTACAGATTCTAAGAGCTTCTGATTATTTCCAAAAGGTGCTCCTAATATTTTTTAATATATATCTTATTTCAAAAGGATGCCTAATATAGGATAGGATAGGATCTGTAATATTAAAAATTATTTTCCTTTAGATATCATATATTTACATTATTGTCGTTAATTATGTTTGTTTTGTCATTGCATTTTCCGATTAAAACTTCAAGCATCTTGAGATATTGATCATCTTAGCATTTGCATTGTTTCAGAAAGTATTAGTCGATGAGAAGAAAGCGACTAATTAAATAATAATAATAATGTATACGAATTGGTATTGTTTGCACCGCAATTAACAAATATCGCCGAATTTATTAGTTGTTCCTGAAACATTAAGAACACGATCTAAACATTATAATCCTGATTATTTTGCAGAAATGGAATTATTAGACGAGGTCTGCAGTAAATTTTATAGCGTCTATCTAAACATCGCTGAGTGATTCTTTAGCGTAAAATTTGAAGATTATTAGATGGAGAAAAGTTTTCAGCTAGTCATAAAAACGACGAAATTTTTGAGACAGTAGCGAAAATAAAAAGAAAGATCTTGTATAAAATATCTTACCCAAAAAACAAAATAAAAATTAGGTACTGTCATATTTTTTATATGTTTATGTATCAAACATAATGTTAATCATTCTATTCACGAAAAATGGGCCATTTATAATATATTAGTGTAGTTAGGCAGAAGTTCTTCATTTATACAGGTTTGGTTGAAGACCAGAGCGTACTTTTTATTTACGATTTTCTTATTGTTTTTTCGATAAGCCGAACGAAATTTCTAGTTGGAGCTTGGAGATCAAAAAGCAGATTACCAAATGACATTTTATTGCAGTGCGACATTTCGAATATATCAATATTCATTATCAAGCAAGTGAAGAATTATTACAACGCTTAGAATTGAAATTTAGACATGATTCTTGTCAACAATTCTTGTCAACAACGGGTATGCAAACAAAACGATTGACAAAGAAATTTCAAATATCAGAGTACGTCAAAACCGAACAGATGAATCCACATCAAGAGATTGCGTCACCAGAATCTACTATAAAAATCAAATGAACAGCGGTCATGGGACTGACGAACGAGTCCTCAATTCAATTGTGCAAAATGACATCAGCTGCACAACAGTAACTGACCGAATAAAACTTTTGATTTATTACAGAAACAAAAAGATCAAGAATTTGATCATGAAAAACAAAAAAAAAGCAAAAAAAACAATCCATGTAAAAAGTCCGGACCGCTACAAGAAACCAATGTCGTTTACAAATTTTCCTGTTTGAAAGTAGGTTGTAGACTTCTCCAAAATGTAAATTACATCGGTTTGACAAGCACGACATTGAGCCGCAGACTCACATTAAGTGAAGTTCAAATATTCATACCACCTTAACCTTGACATTAAACATCTTGAATTTCTGAAAAGGCTGTCAATTTGTATTAATAAAAAATATATGAAAAAACACGAAAAAATAAAAAATTTATGAAAAATCACAAATAAAATTAACAAAGGAAAATATAAATATCTAAAAAATTATCAAAATTCGGTTACTCCAGTCGTGCTTGCTTTGCTGCAGTTTTCGATCATAGCAAGAAGGAGAGAAAACAATTTTTGGTGAACGCGAGTCACCAAAAAGACGACGTTTCCATCAAATAACATAGGTCGTGAAAATTATATTAATCTGTGAATTTTAAAAAATTTCGCCTCGAGTTTGTTCTTAGAATAGAATTTTATAGATTTTTCGCTGATTAAACCTTGCGTGATTTAATTAACAATCCGCTACCTATCACAACGCAAACTGTTTTTATTGAACAATTGCTCGAAGGATTTAGAATTTAAGAAGAAGTTATCTACGTATATCGAAGCAAATGCATATATCCATTTGATAAAATTAATAATATTTTTGGCACGTTTGAATGTTTGATGGGAGAAGCCCAAGTTCTGGTCCTAAATATTAGTCATGCTTACTTGGTTAGTCATGTCCCATCCAGGCGGAGCAGTAAGCCCGGGAGTTGCAGCAGCAGCAACAGTCTGCTGCTGCTGCTGCTGCACGCTGCTGCTGCTGCTGCTGCTGCTGCTGTTGCTAGAAAAGCTGCTGAACGACTGTTCCATGCTGCTGTTTTGCTGATTATAAAAAATATTAATGAATATTCTAAAATTATTCTAGTGATAATATAAAAATAGTTATAAAATAAAATAACAATATAATAATAATAATAAAAATAATTTATTACCAATAATAA
>NW_025938923.1:0-15657 GCF_000764305.2 Hyalella azteca | reverse complement strand
CATATATTAGTCATACTAACCATGTTGGTCACTCTCACATATTGGTCATGCTGGTCATGTCTCATATATTAGTCATACTAACCATGTTGGTCACTCTCACATATTGGTCATGCTGGTCATGTTCCATATATTAGTCATACTAACCATGTTGGTCACTCTCACATATTGGTCATGCTGGTCATGTCCCATATATTAGTCATACTAACCATGTTGGTCACTCTCACATATTGGTCATGCTGGTCATGTTCCATATATTAGTCATACTAACCATGCTGGTCACTCTCACATATTGGTCATGCTGGTTATGTCATGGTTAGTATTAGTCATACTAACCATGTTGGTCACTCTCACATATTAGTCATGTTGGTCACATCTCATATATTGGTCATGCTGGTCACGTCTCACATATTAGTCATGCTAACAATGTTGGTCAAGCCTCACATATTAGTCATACTAACCATGTTGGCTACGTCTCATATATTGGTCATGTTAGTCACATCCCATATATTGGTCATACTAACCATGATCTTTTGCTGCTCCAAATCTCTCTCTTGCTGCAGACGCTTCTTGCTACCAGGCGGAGCAGTAAGCCCGGGAGTTGCAGCAGCAGCAACAGGCTGCTGCTGCTGCTGCACGCTGCTGCTGCTGCTGCTGTTGCTTGAAAAGCTGCTGAACGACTGCTCCATGCTGCTGTTTTGCTGTTCATAAAAATATTAATGTGCATTCTAAAATTATTCTAGTAATAATATAAAAATAGTTATAAAATAAAATAACAATATAATAATAATAATAATAATAATAATAATAAAATAATATTAATAAAATAAAAATTATTTTTTCACTATAAAGGAGGAAAAAGAAAATTATCGTCGTATAATGCAATGGAGAATGCGCATAAATGGGCTGAAGATATATTTAAATAACATTTACTTCGCGCACATGTAAACTTATATTGCAATCTTGAACAGCGTGGTTTCTTCAATTGAAATACGAACCTCGTCGTTCAAGTGTGAAAAAATCAATAACCTTTTATGGGCCAAGTGTGAATAATAGCTTAATGGCATAAATAAAAAAGTATAACTCAGTACTCACTGCAGTGAGTGACAGAGAGCGCATTTTCTCGTCGACGAAAACGTGAAGTCACCACGGACGGACAGACAGACGGACGGACGCTAAAAATCAATAAACGGTAATGGGCATAAATAAATGGCCTTGTGGCCATATAAATGTCCTTGTGGCCATATAAATGGCCTTGTGGTCATATTCTTATTTTTCCGACGTCATTTGCCTGGTGGATAAGAAAGGTTCTTGACTCACCACGACGCCATTAATACGCATAAATATAAAGTCGTATTCCTATTTCTCCGAAGTCATTTGCCTGGGGCCATACTTTCAAAACTCGCTAAGTGAACGTAAGTACTTACGCTCTATTTTCTTGTCTATGATTGGTGGATTTTGCTTGAAAGGCCGTCAATGATTGGCTGATGAACTTACGATCTATTAACTTTTCTTGAAAGTAAAGGCCCTGGTATGATAAGAACGGTAGTTGACTTACCACAACGCCATTAATACGCATATATATAAACTCGTATTCTCATTTTTCCGACGTCATTCGCCGGGATAAGAACGGTTCTTGACTTACCACGACGCTGTGCTGGTAGGCGCTGGTCTTCTGAACGTTCGTCTCATCCACAATAAACTTGTCCATCCGCTTCTTGCGCTTGGCGAAGAGTGCCGCTCCTGAAGTCGGAATATTCAGTATTTAATGCGCAAATTTCCGTCTAAAATTTCAGGTACGCTTGTATTTGATAGGCTATCATGATATTTCAAAATACTTTAATAACTGTGAATTAATTATTATTACGTATTATTAATAATTAGTATTAGTAATAATTATTCAATTATTATGTGAATGAAGTTGCCATCATAATGAACAATATGCGGAATATTCAGTATTTAATGGGAAAATTTCTGTCTAGAATTGCAGTTATGCCTGTATTTGGCAGACTAACTTCGCTATATAATCCTGCAGGTATGGAATGTTAAAGAAAAGATGCAACAGGTATGTTATGTTGAAAATAAGTACCCCGGGATGACAAGCTTAAGTAAAGACATAGCTTGCCTGTATGGCAACGAGATAAGTCATTGTGGTAACCCGTTGTACAGTGTGTTCTCAGTTCGTAATAAAGCTCTGCCCACTACGGTGTCACCTCACTTGGCCCTTTAAACCTTAAACCTCGGTCACATCAGTTATGTTATGTTGAAAATAAATACCCCGGGATGACAAGCTTAAGAAAAGACATAGCAGGTATGTTTTCTTGAAAATAGGTACAGCGGGATGATATGCTTAAGAAAAGACACAGCCGGTATGTTATGTTGAAAATAAGTACAGCGCGATGAAATGTTGAAGAAAAGATACAGCAGGTATTGTTGAAAATAAGTTCAGTGGATATGATATGCCGAAGACGAGATACAGCAGGCATTGTAAAAATATGTACAGAGGGTATGGCATGTTGAAAATAAGTACATCAGATATGGTATGTTAAAACTAAGATGCAATAGTTATGTTATTTAAATCTAGAATACAGCAAATATAGTATTCCTAAAATAAGCGTAGTAGGTCTGTAGCAGGTATGTCGAGAACGTGATTCAGCTGGTACAAAATTTTGAAAACAGATGATAGGATTGTTCTGGTTTTAAGGGAGAACGTTTTCATCATCTGAAGGGAAGTGTACCTTATTATGTCATGTACAAAATAGGTACAGCGGGATGACATGCTTAATCGCTTATTTGCATGCACCCTGAGATGCTGATTTGCTTGAAAGCCCGCTACCGTTATATCCGTTTGAGTTAATAACGCCTGAAAACGCGTCTCGAATTTTTTTTTAAAGAAAGGATTCACAGCAGGTATGTTGAAAATAAGTTCTGTGGATATGATATGCCCTAGACGAGATACAGCAGGCATTGTAAAAATATGTACAGAGGGTATGGCATGTTGAGAATAAGTACATCAGATATGGTATAAGTGTAGTAATTCTGTAGCAGGTATGTCGAGAATGTGATTCAGCTGGTACAAAATTTTGAAAACAGATGATAGGATTGTTCTGGTTTTAAGGGAGAACGTTTTCATCATCTGAAGGGAAGTGTACCTTAGATGATGAGTTTTTAGTTTATGGAAAACAATTCTTTAAACAGTCGAGTACTTTGAAAGTTCAACTGATATTTAGTGTATCTGTGTTTTCGACCATTAAATCTTAACGAAATTTTACAAACTTTGTTCGCAATTATGCAATCAGTTTTTTTGCATGTAAAACCTTTCACCTGTAGGACTCTGCGTATCGTTGATGAATGATGATATCCTTGCCTATCTCAGGACCAAGTGATATGTGAAGGTAGGATGTCTCACCTTTGCCTGTAGGACTCTGGGTGTCGTTGATATAAGATGACTAACCTTTGCCTGTAGGACTCTGCATGTCGTTGATGATATCCTTGGCTATCTCAGGACTGGGTGGGATGTGCACTGAAGGACCAAAGTGGGCGGGGAAGCTGCTGGAGGAGGTGGTTGACTCCTGTAGGAGTTGCTCGTAGTGCTGCTCGACTGTCCTGTGATCCTGGACTCCCTTGGGGTTCATCACTAATTTCATCGCAGGTTTCGACTGCCCATGGAAATTTTCAAAATTTCAAATTCTAATTTAATTTACGACGCAGAGTTTAAGTTAAATTAAGGAAGGACATTATTCTGATATCGTTATTATTGATAACCAATTCGTTGACGTGAATTATCGGATAAATAAATTAGTTCAGCGAAGGGAATAAAAGTAAAATTGTGTACAAATTTCTGCGACATTATCGTAAAAAATCTAATAGAATTTATGAAACAAGTTCTGTTTTTAGCAGCAATTTGTTAGAAGATAAATACAGCCTCTGTTATACAGTTATCAAATTGGGAAAATAAAAATATATGAAATTTCGCAGGTTGAAATAAATAATTTACTCACGTTGAGGTGAAAGCAGGAAATAATGAATAATTTATTTAAACGATATGCTCGTTTAATTTCCAGACGCAATGAAAATACGCCAAGCAGGGTACGAAATATGCGGACATAGAAGTAGAATGCGATAGAACTAAAATGTTTTAAAGTGAACTGAGTTATAAAAAATGAGTTGAGAGTAAAATAAGTTTACAGTAAACTGCGTTTAAAGTTCTAAGAAGTATAAGTAAAATAAGTTGAAGTAAAATAGGTTTACTTAAACCGTTAATTGCGAGTATTTATTCCGGAGGATAAAAAAATCAAATTGAAGTCTCTTTCATCGGCTAATTGCCCAACGAACATTAAATCACTGGCACGAAAGCAAAGCATTCGTGCAACACGCAACCTTAACTAAACTTAGATAAAATTTTAATTAATAACTTTTCCTTAATTAAGAAATATAGTCTTTAGAATTAAATATACACCAATTGTAAAATGATGATACCAACGATTAATGCACAATTGTTCCACGTTCAAACCATTCTAGTCGTTTCAGTTCGATCCAACTGATCGGGTTGATTTAAATAATTTACTCACGTTGAGGTGAAAGCAGGAAAAGACGAAGAATTTATTTAAACGGAACTCGCGTTTTGTTTCCAGACACAAGGAAACTAAATCAAGCAGTATACGAAGTAAACGGACATAAAAGAGATACGAAACATACGGATATGAAAGGGATACGGAATATACGGACATAAAACATGAAATATACGGACATAAAAGAGATACGAAATATACGGACGAAAAAAGGATACGAAATATACGGATATAAAAAGAAATACGAAATAGACGGACATGAAAGTAAAATGAGATGGAAGCAAAATGATTTTAAAGTAAACTGAGTTTAAAGAAAAGTTAGCTTAAAGTAAAATAAGCTTAAAGTAAACTGAGTTTACAATAAAATGAAGTAAAAGTAAAATGAGGTGGAAGTGAAATTTCATTAAACGCGTTAATTACGAACCTTTATTACGCTGGATAACAACACCAAATTAAAGACTCTTTCATCGGCTAATTGCCCAACGAATATTAAATCACTGGCACGAAAGCAAAGCGTTCATGCGACACGCAACCTTAACTAAACTTAGATAAAGTTTTAATTAGTAAGTTATCCTTTAGAAACATGATATTTTTTAGAATTTAAATATACACCAATTGGAAAATGATGATACAAGCGATTAATGCATAATTGTTTCACGTTTCAAACCCTTCTAGTCGTTTCAGTTCGATTCACTGATCGGGTTGATCACAAAGGGAGACTGAAATATTTTTAACCGCCATTGTTCTTCCTTCAAACATCCATCACATTCTTCACGGCCATTAAGACAGATTGCGTGACTTTCAGTCACGATATGGCAGATGATAACTATCGAAAAATGGCTCAAACANAACCAGAACCAGTGTAAAATTTTAGTTGAAATTTTAATAAAGCAAAACAGCTGAAAAATGGAAAATGAAACATGCTTACTATCAATAAAAAATGCCTAACAAAGACAACACTATCGACAGTGAGGTCTAGATTTTCTTTAACTTATTCGCACCTTAAATCGAAATTCGTACCAAAATTCAAACATTAAACTAGACTTGAATTTACTTCGTACCTTCGGTGCAGAATCGTTCACGCTGACCGTCTCCGATGAGTGCGCTGGAAAAGTGAATAGTTATTTCATTAATTAAGCGATCTATTAACAGGATAATACAAAAAAAAATAAAATTATCATAATTGGTCGTAATCGTAACACCTGATGATATTTATTTACTTTAATAATGATTAACCTGACGAGTGACGGCTGATTCAATATTTGTAGGCTAAATTATAGTACATAAACTTGCTAAAAATATCAGAAATTCTAAATTTTAGTTCGGTTAATTTTAAAAATTGGGCGAATATTGCTTCATATGGTGAAAAATTATGCGTTGGGCATTGCAATGAATCACTACTATTTTATTTAACGATTTCTTTTTTATTTTCCCGACGTTTAAGTATAATTAGCGAGCGCACTTAGGAAATGTGATATGCAGGCTCTTCTTTATAATAAATACTGAATGGATTAAATATTCATGCGCTTAACAATTATGCAATGTTGCAATATAATTAAAAACNTTCGCACGCGCCTTAGAAATATCCACGTAAAAAAACGCCCCCACGCACCTTAGAAATATTCGGGTGAAAAAAACACCCCCACGCACCTTAGAAATATTCGGGTGAAAAAAAAAACACCCGCACGCACCTTAGAGATATCCACGTAAAAAACTCACCCGCACGCACCTTAGAAATATCCATGTGAAAAAAATCACCCCCACCCACCTTAAAAATATTCGCATGAAAAACTCATCCGCTCGCTCCTTAGAAATATCCGCGTGAAAAAACTCAACCGCGCACACCTTAGAAATATGCGCGTGAAAAAACTCAACCGCGCGCACCTTAGAAATATGCGCGTGAAAAAACTCAACCGCGTGCACCTTAGAAATATCCACGTAAAAACACCCTCACGCACTTTAGAAATATCCTCGTGAAAAAACACCCGCACGCACCTTGGGAATATCCGCGTAAAAAAAACATCCGCTCGCTCCTTAGAAATATGCGCGCGAAAAAACTCAACCGCGCGCACCTTAGAAATATCCACGTGAAAAAAACTCAACCGCGCGCACCTTAAAAATATCCACGTGAAAACTTATCATCCTTTAAGTAAGTACTGAAATAATCATCCCATTATCACATTCTTGTGTACCTGAATAATTATCCAATTTTCATATTAGTATTAAATAAAATAATTTCTTAATCATAAATTAGTAAATACGAAAATAAATATATTGTTCTGATATTTATGGTATGTACGAGATTCATTATCTTATTCCCGCATTATTATATACGAGAATAATTATTCAATGTTCATATTAATATAAAGAAAATAAATTCCTATTCGTAAATCAGTACTACAAAAATGATTAATTAATTACTATGAGAATTATTAATTAATATAAAGTGATTATTATCTTAGTCAGATATTAATACTCATTAGAATACTTATCTCAGCCTCACGAGTATATTAGAGAATAATTTCTTATTCGTAAATTAAGAAAAATGGAAATAATTAAGTTTAAAGAAATTAAGGTTATACGAGGAGCCACATTATTAAGCGAGGCTACCTTTTTATAAAGCGAACTAATTTGTTAATTAACAATCATGAAACAACCCTAAAAGTTTTGATACCGGCGAAAAACAGATACAGCAACCAACGTTTATATCTCTTCATGGACTTGTATTAAGATATTACAAATACAACTGTAAATTTCAATGGAGTTAATCATTGTTCAAAATAAGACGAAATAATTGTAGTTCTTCCCTCTGTTTTCAGAGGGTCGCTATAACTGCACCCCTCCCTCTGTTTTCAGAGGGTCAATAGAAAGGGTTGGCTGCAGTATGCGGAAGAGATTAAATGGAAGTTGTATTTATAGAGTGAGGGGAGTAGAGTGAGGGGAGTAGAGTGAGGGGAGTAGAGTGAGGGGAGTAGAGTGAGGGGAGTAGAGTGAGGGGAGTCCTCCCTGACACACCTTTTAACCCACATTTGACCCACATTTTGACCCACATTTGACCCACCTTTAGACCCACATTTCGACCCACTTTTGACCCACCTTTCGACCCACATTTGACCCACCTTTTCCGCCGCTCAGCAGCCCTTCACACTCAAGGGTCAAAGAGGCGGCCTCTTCAATGAACTGCAGGCTGACCCACCTTTTGACTCACATTTCGACCCACTTTTGACCCACCTTTTGACCCACATTTGACCCACCTTTTCCCCCGCTCAGCAGCCCTTCACACTCAAGGGACACTGAGGCGGCCTCCTCAATGAACTGCAGGCTGACCCACCTTTTGACCCACCTTTTGACCCACATTTAGACCCACATTTGACCCACCTTTAGACCCACCTTTAGACCCACGTTTAGACCCACCTTTAGACCCACATTTGACCCACCTTTAGACCCTCATTTCGACCCACTTTTGACCCACCTTTAGACCCACATTTTTGACCCACCATTAGACCCACCTTTTGACCCACCTTTTGACCCACCTTTTGACCCACCTTTTAACCCACTTTTTGACCCACTTTTTGACCCACCTTTTGACCCACCTTTTCCCCCCCATAGCAGCCCTTCACACTGAAGGGTTACTGAGGCGGCCTCTTCAATGAACTGCAGGCTGACCCACCTTTAGACCCACTTTTTGACCCACTTTTAACCCACATTTGACCCACCTTTTCCGCCGCTCAGCAGCCCTTCACACTCAAGGGACACTGAGGCGGCCTCTTCAATGAACTGCAGGCTGGGCTTGGGCGGCTGCAAGCCCACGCACGGCACCCAGCCCGCGCGCAACGCCATCTTGGGCTTGCGGTTCCTCACACTAATAAACTAATTTTATTTTTCTTCAGGTAATTCGGAAATTTTTCGAAAAATTTGTGTTCGATTTTTAGTTCAATGCAAACTGAGAATATTTTTCCTCATACAAATAAACAATTTTTTTCTTCCAGGTAATTCGGAAAATTTTCGAAAAATTTTGCAATCGGTTTATAGTTCAATGCGAACTGAGAATATTTTTCCTGACACAAATAAACAATTTTTTTCTTTCAGGTGATTCGGAAAATTTTCGGAAAAATTTGTGTTCAGTTTATAGTTCAATGTGAACTGAGAATATTTTTCCTCTATTCAATTTCAGGAAAAAAATTATTAGGGAATGCACAAAAAGACTGCAAACATCCAAAAGTTTGGTTAATTTGATAACAAAACATATAGAACCTGCATACAGTCACCCAATTTCGCTAGAATTTACTTATTATTTATAATAGACCTTGAGGTGCACTCCGAAAATAGCCGAAAGGCGGGAATATTTCGTACGCTGCAAATAACTTTTCGTAAATTGGTAAATTTTTTCGTATAGATAAATATTTACAAAAAAAAATTAGTTACCAAGCTTATAAATTACTATATTTACTGATAAAATACATAGGTGAGAAGGTTTATAAATTGCTTTATTTACCTATAAAATAAATGAGTGAGCAAGCTTTTAAATTACTGTATTTACTTATAAAATAAATGAGGGGGCAAGCTTATAAATTATTATATTTACCTATAAAATAAATGAGTGAACAAGCTTGTAAATTACTGTATTTACCTATAAAATAAATGAGTGAGCAAGCTTATGAATTACTGTATGTACCTATAAAATAAATGAGTGAGCAAGCTAATGAATTACTGTATTTACCTATAAAATAAATGAGTGAGCAAGCTTATAAATTGCTTTATTTACCTATAAAATAAATGAGTGAGCTAGCTCATAAATTACTGTATTTACTTATAAAATAAATGAGTGGGCAAAATTGTAAATTACTGTATTTACCTATAAAATAAATCAGTGAGCAAGCTTATGGATTACTGTATTTACTTATAAAATAAATGAGTGAGTCCTGAAATCATGAAACCAGTTTTGTTCGGATCAAGTAAAGCAGGTTGTGTAATTTTACCACATTTAGTTTCGTTCAAAGCTATTTACATTTCAAGAAATACCGACGTTTTCAGAATGAAATTGAAAATTTTTGCACTATCAGTATAGATAAATCTAGAAAATATGAATTACATTCTTCTATGTTGGTAAAAAGTAGAAAAATGAATAAAATTAGTTCACGAATATTCAATACTATGTAAAGTCATTGTCTCGGGCAATACACATCTATGCATCTCTCTTGTATCATGAAAATTATTTATGACAAGCGAAGGAATTTTAATTCGACCAATTTTTGTGATATGAAAATTTTTTGGATATTTTTATCATGAATATTTTTCATTATCCGAAAAAAATCTGAGGCATTCTATATTATGTCACGAAATGTATTTTGAACTGGAACTGAGTAATTAAATTTTAACTGGAAGTGACTAAATTAATCAAATATTTAACTGGAACTGAATAAAACTTAAACTTCATTTTGAACTTTACACAATTGTTTCTTGATTTATTGTATTACAAATAATTCTGTCACGATAGCATTACATAAATGAAAAATTTTCAGCAAAATCTACCACGAAGTCAAATAAACTGAAGCGATAAATTCAAATGCCACGGCTCACAGCATCAATAAAACTTAACTTACAACTAAATATTTGGTCTCAGGCAGCGCAACAAGTTATTTATTAAAGTTTTATTTCCTTCACCTCTACGAAATATTCCGAATATTGCATTAAATTTTTGTGATGAATAAGACTCGTGTCAGCGATGTCACTTGTAGTTCTGTCCCAGCGACACTAAAGCAACTGTCGTGTCTAATACCGTGTAATACCATGTCACTGTCATGATATAACACGGTACACGATGATTATATGTGGCATATTACCTATATATACCAGTGACACGATATAACACGGTATTAGAGTGTCATGGTATTACACGGTATTTGACAGTGACATGATATTACATGTAATACCATGTCACTGTCAAATACCGTGAAATACTATGCCACTGTCAGATACCGTGTAATACCATGTCACTGTCAAATACCGTGTAATACCATGTCACTGTCAAATACCGTGTAATACCATGGCACTGTCAGATACCGTGCAATCCCATGCAACTGTCAAATACCGTGTAATATCATGTCTCTGTCAAATACCGTGCAATACCATGTCACTGCCAGATACCGTGTAATACCATGCCACCGTCAGATACCGTGTACCATGCCAGAGTCAGATACCGTGTAATACCATGTCACTGTCAAACACCGTGTAATATCAAGCCAGAGACAGATACCGTGTAATACCATACCACCGTCAGATACCGTGTAATATCATGTCACTGTCAAATACCGTGTACCATGCCAGAGTCAGATACCGTGTTATATCATACCACTGTCAAATACCGTACAAGACCATGCCACCGTCTGATACCGTGTAATGTCATGTCACTGTCAAATACCGTAAATATTGTACAATATTCAAATATTGTAGAATATATGAAATGTTAACTTAGAGTAAAAATGTTATGCGCGTGTCACAAGTTGAAATTTTTCGGCATTTGTNTGTCAAATACTGTGCAATACCATGTCTCTGTCAAATACCGTGCAATACCATGTCTCTGTAAGATACCGCTGTCAGAAACCAAGCTATTCTCCCATAGTTGTGTTGAACTCTGAAATTAGATTTGGTTCATTATTTTTAACATGTATTTCGATTTCAGTATAAAAATTTGAATTTTTATTAATTTTCATGTTACCGATAATACATTCAAGCATTTTTTTATAGATCAAAATTTTAAAAACCTCTTTTATTTGTAGAGTTATCGTGAAAATACCTCGTGCATATTGATGATCACTGAATAATAAATATTCAAAATTTCAGTAGGTGTGCATAACTTTAAATTTTTTGAAATATTGAAGAATATTTGAAATATTGGCTTAAAATGAAAATTTTATGCGCGTGTCACAAGAAAAGTTTGAATTCTTTCGGCATTTGTAGATAAAATTATTCAGCAAAAAAAAAACATTACGTAAAAAAAGGTATTCATGATCAGGCGAAAATTCTTTACTTTATACTCTATTTTTAGACAAATACTTTATACTTTATTTATGGACAAACAATCACTAGAATTTATTGTTCTTCAGCTCTGTTTTATGGTAGCATATACACCTCACTGCAGCTGGCTGAGTTTCAAGATGACAATCGACGTTTTGTTTGCTCTGTTGTTTGCTCTGTTGTTTGCTCTGTTGTTTGCTCTGTTGTTTGCTTATTCGCTTTAGTTTATCCGTTTGTCTGTTGTTTGCTATGTTGTTTGCTCTGTTGTTTGCTTATTCGCTTTACGTCACTTCACTTTTAAACGGAACGACGCATTCACAACGACCACTTAGCGGTTTGCATTTCAATTTCATTCATTAAGTGATTATTATCATAATTTTTACCAATGATGATGATTATCAGTTATTATTATCATTTATTTAGTTATATATTATTACACAGTTTGTTACGTTTTTAATATTGATCCTTAATACTTTAACTCAATTTAAACTTTAACTACACCAAGTTTATCAAGTTACGAAATTTCGTTTCTGTTTATTTGGGTTCTTTTAACTTCACAGTTGCTTAATTTACACGCCACTCTTCACTGCGCACTAGAAGAGTATATCTATTTACACAATCAAATTCACATTTTATTAACCGTGAAAATTACCGCTGCAGTAGGTACCTACATTTCGCTGTCGGAGTATTAGAGGAGTATTAGTGGGGTGTTTGAGAAGCATTAACGGGGTGTTAGAGGAGTATTAGTGGGGTGTTTGAGAAGCATTAACGGGGTGTTAGAGGAGTATTAGTGGGGTGTTTGAGGAGCATTAACGGAGTATTAGAGGAGTATTAGTGGGGTGTTTGAGGAGCATTAACGGGGTATTCGAGGAGTATTAGTGGAGAATTAGAGGATTATTTGCGGAGTATTCGTGGAGAATTGGAGCAGTATTGCTGGAGTATAAGAAGAGTGTTATATGAATATCAGAGGAGTATTAGTGGAGTATAGGAGGAGTACAAGTCGAAATATTAGAGGATAACTAAAGAGTATTAGAAAAGTATTGCAGGAGTATTAGAGGAGTATTGGCAGAGTATTAGAGGAGTAATAATGGATAATTGATAAGTGCAAGTCGGAGTATTTGAGAACTAGAAGAGAATTGGAAAAGTACTAGTCGTAGTATTAGAGGAGTCTTAGAGTAGTATTGGTTGAGTATTCATGGAGAATTAGAGGAGTATTAGAGGACTAGAGGAGTATCCCTAGAACCATCAGAGAAGTATACTGATACCAAGTATTTGCACACCCTCGGTACCCGACGTGGTCACGTCTCGTGGTCGCGCCGAGCTACTGACTGCGCTTGGCACCGGCAGCGGCGAGCGATAGCTGCAGGCCTCGCGAGACAAAACTGTGCGATGGTCTCTTTGGCGAGTAGAATGTCTCGCGAGATTCAGTCATTAACTGTGCCGTTACAGCTCTTACTGTGTGATGGTCTCTTTGGCGAGTAGAATGTCTCGCGAGATTCAGTCATTTTAACTGTGCCGTTATAGCTCTTACTATGCGATGGTCTCTTTGGCGAGTAGAATGTCTCGCGAGATTCAGTCATTATCAGCGCCGTTACAGCTCTTTTTCCGCGATACTTAGGATTTTTCCGAGGTTTTTGCACTCTATGACTTACGGATATACAAATTGTTCTGTAGCAAATGCCGAAGATGACTTACGCATACACAAATAATTGTTCTGTAGCAAGTGCCAAAAATAAATTCAGTTAATGGTTTCGCATTAACCGGCATCACTTGCAGCCGTTACTGTTCTTTTTCCGCGATACTAAACATTTTTTCGAGGTTTTTGCACTCTATGACTTACGGATATACAATTTGTTCTGTAGCAAGTGCCGAGGAGTAATTTAATAAATTTTTTTGCACTAACCGGCATTACTTGCAGCCGTTACTGTTCTTTTTCCGCGATACTAAACATTTTTTCGAGGTTTTTGCACTCTATGACTTACGGATACACAAATTGTTCTGTAACAAGTGCCGAAGATTAATTTAATCAATGTTTTTGCATTAACCGGCATCACTTGCAGCCGTTACAGCTCTTTTTCCGCGATACTTAACATATTCTTGAGGTTTTTGCACTCTATGACATACGGATACACAAATTGTTCTGTAGCAAGTGCCAAAAATAAATTTAGTTAATGGTTTCGCATTAACCAGCAACGCTTGCAGCCGTTACTGATATCTTTTCTGTGATAGTTAACATATTTTTTTGATGTTTTCATGCTCTGTTACTTGAATAAATGCGAATGATAATTACTCTGCTGTACCAACATGAAATTCAGTTTGCGTGATTTGGGTGTTTGCCGCAACGCTAGCTGTCTTTACTGCTTCTTACAGCGATACTCAACATATTGTTTGAGGCTTAAACACTCTAAGACACACGTAAATTCCTATTTGTATCCAATAAAAATAAACAACAAACTCCAGTTGCAACGTTAGAAATTTGAAAAAAAGTTATTGTAAGAAGATGCAATCATTATAAGAAAATGCAATGTCAGTTTTTTGGTGAATGGTGAATAGTTATGAGGAAAGTTTAGCAACAGAATTTCAGGAACTTTTGGCGCAATAAAAAGTTGATATTTTTATTGAAATCTGTAAACTTTATTTTTTATCTATTTAGTATTTCTAGGGGGAAAAGGGTTAGAAGCAGCATTCAGACTAGTCTTCTGTTTGAATACATACAGGGATTCTAAAATTAGTAGAACCGGTTGTAAAAGCTAGAACTTTAAAATCACTATCAGATACAAAGGTGTTGCACTGCTCGGCATGAACACGTACAGCGGAATGAGGGGGATGTGCAAGTAGGTTCCCCGTTCTATAACTACTCCCTTTGTGCTCTGCCAGCCTAGTATAGAAATTGCGAAACATCATACCGACGTACGCTGCGCAGATGCGCACAACTATATCTGTAAACTGGGGACGATCGCATATGAACAGGAAAAGTATCCTTATACCTGGTGAAAATAATGGTGAATTTTTGTGGTATTGCCTTTGCTTTTAAATTCCTGATACAAATGATCGAAAAGTTCTATCGAATTCAAATGTAGCGAAACAGTTGAAAATATAGGCTATTGTCATGCATTCTTTCATCGCTAAAAATTGTAAATGAGAAAAGAAAATGTGTTATTCCCCGTAGTACGATTCTCATAGGATATAAATTTACACTACTTATACATAAAGTTATACGTTTTTGACGATAAAATATTGAAATATTGCCGCTTGATTTAAATAGTTTAAAACCTCCCGATTCTTTTGAGCGGTTCGTGTGTCTTGATACATTAGAATGGATCAAATCTCTTAATATCTCTAAATGATTCATGCCTCTCGATATCTCTGAATGATTCACGTGTGTGTGGGCAAGCTTCGTCTTAGTCTAGACCGCAAAAATGCGGCACAAAACTCTATTTAATTTGCAGGTGTTGGGCGTCACCCAGTCTAATATTAAAAGCGTCGCGTAGCCAGGCTATTAAATCAGAATTGACTACAGGAAGAAGCCCGCGGAAAGTCCCAGTGAAGCGATAAAACTGTGGCCGACTAGTGACTGATATTGATATGCGAGATCAAGTTTAAAAAAAAACTCAACTCAGTTCTAAAACTGAGGCTTAATGATGAGCGATATTGATATTATTGACTCGATTAGATATTAGGCTTTGGGATCGAGTTTTACAAGTTGTTATAATAGCAGAAAAGGAATTTTTATGCGCGCGTTGAGCAGTGCAGGCTTGGAAAGAAGATTTTTTATAAAGTAGATAAATAAATTTTGAGAAATTGGCAGAGAATTTGTGTGTTTACAGGGGTCGAAGCCTATTCAAAAGTTTTACACTATATAGAAATTAAATTATATAGAAGCTTTGAAACCATATTTAGTTTATCCAAAACAGCAAAGTTTTCCTATCTTTCAGGTGAAAGATAGGAAAGGATTGGATAAAAAATATAAATTGGATTTTGCAATTGGCAAATATAAATTGAATCTAAATGATGGAAAATATTTTTTCCGTACTTTGAAAAGTGATTAAAATCAATCATTTTTGAAAAATTC